>NW_024962252.1:79085292-79128069 GCF_019238085.1 Lagopus leucura | reverse complement strand
TTTTTTTTTTTTTTTTTTTTTTTTGCCATAGATAGAGAATCTCCACATCACACAGCTGGCAATGTGGTATCACTGCTGACATCTTTTCTCCACACCTTGAAACCTAAATTGCAGGATGTCTTTCTACACTCTGTTGCAATGTCTCTTTGCTGTTCTAATTGCAGGAGAACATGTGGCTGATGCAAAACATCCAAAAGCCTTGACCCAACAGGCTGATCCACTGCTAACATAGAGCAGTGTAGCTGCATATTTGTGTGCTCCGAGGAGTTGGCCCCAAAGGTGACAAACTCACTCAGGAATTAGTTGTGTGTTCAGTGATTGATAATACCAGTTTAAACAGGAATGTGTAGTCTGTCATGGCTGTTTTGAGTTGTATAAACTGACTGTGACATTGGTGCCTCTCCCACGAGAATTACAAGCTCCAATGATACAAATCAGAATTATTCTTAGAAGAATAAGGTGAGGAAGCTTTGCGGATAAGTAGGCACATTACTACAAGTTTTAAACAATGTCTATTGTAAGATTTCACATCATGCTGAGTGCCTAAAACTAGATGCCTGTTTGCTGCATACTCTAAAGTCAGTCTGCCAATGCTATTTTGTTTTTGATGTACTTAAGTACTGAAACCTTTCCTTAAGTTTCCTGTGCCCTTCCAAAGGGCACGCAGTGGATAGCTAAGCTTGGCACTCTTTCATCCTGGCTGCACAATCTGGCAAAGTGCATGGATAATTGAGAGCACAGTTGGAAAATGCAGCTCTCCCACTTTTCCCAGATGAGAATCTTAATAGCAGTCTTTATTTTGGCAGTCGATCACTTCTATCAAGATAGAGTTGCCTTTGGCCAAGCCTCTGGGATCTCTGCTAATCTCTTCTAAGTCACAAATCATTTCTTCATTCAGCATGTCATTTGACATCTTCAGTGTTATAAATTAGTTCAAGAGGGTGGACACCCAATTCACCTCCTAACCAAGGGCTCAGTTCTCATGTTTTCTGAAGTTATTTATCTTTGCTTTAGGGGACAGTGCAGTTTTACTCACTCACTGCACTGTCAAGAGAACAAGTCCCTTTGAGCCAAACACCTGCTTTCCTTTTGAAAGAATGATGGGGAAATGCCTTTTAAAAAGTCTCTATTTATCTACTTTCTTAATTTACCAGAAGTTCCTGATTACTCCAATCCCCAGAGATTTAGTAAAATGTCATAGCAGACCAAAGCCAAATAGAAAAGGAAAATTAATGTAACTGCCTTTCTTTTGCCACAACAGAGACAAAACCATGGCAATGTGCCCTCAAGGCTACCAGAACTTCATTGTGTCCTGGTCTCAAAATCCACCCATGAATGGTCTCTAACAATAGATCACTTAGGGCCTGTGAGATATGGCCCTGAGAGTCTCTGTTGCCAATACAATTTGGAAGCCAGCTGAAAGACATTGAATGTTCCTTCACTTTCCAGGCTCCTTACATAGAAACTTCCCCTCGGATTGGAAATAGAGATGGCTGCATTTGTTAGGAACTGCTTAGGATATTCATGGAGGCTTTGATCTGTCATAATTTCGCTCTTATTCATCACTTTCTCTTCTCTAACAGATTTAGAGAAAGATCATAGAATCATAGATCAGAGAAAGAAGTCATGAAACCTTATTCTTCTTTATTCCAGTTTTGATAAGGGTTTAGGAGAGTGCAGCATCTAAATCTTATTACCTTTCTAATTGTAGCAGTATATTAGAAAGTTGCATTTGCAGTTGTTCTTTTTTCCATAGGTTCTAAGGTTGTGACCTTCAGACATTATCTGACTGTGCTGTGTTGTGTTGCCATGGCCTCCACGTAAGGATCCCCATCCTTGCAGTGTCCTGTAGTGCCACAGGAAGAGCTGTTACTGTGGTACATCTGAGCCCTTACAGCACCAGGAAATCTTAAGTAACAGATCATGTTCTGCCAGCTATCAGATTAGGAGTACAAATATTCCAAGCACGTGTTATAGATTTGACTCCAATTAAATTTGTTGTGACTTCTGGTAACTTTTATTGTATCGGTGTTTGTGAGCTCAATCACTGACTAAAGCCATATTGTGCTGTAAAAGCACACAGGAAGAAGTAAGTTGTGCTACCCAGTGCTTTAGTTTTAGGTGATGATGCTTATGGCATGTAATTTTGATCTAAGATGTGCAGAACAATATAGTCTAACTTGTTTCTGGTCTGACTGTCTAAGCTCAGCATAGAGCATTGTCGTGAGTATAAAAGTGACTACTATGCTCACAGATAGGGGGCCTGTGAGCTGTGGCACGTTCCTGCACTGCTGCCTTCACACTGCTTCCAGAATCTTCCTTAATCAAATCCTGTCTGGGCTGCAGTGTGTCCATCTTTAGGCTGAAATAAAGAAATCAGCATCACCTTTGGACTGGATGTTTTCCAACTCAGTCTATGTTTTGGAAAATATTTACAAGTTATAGAAAGAAGAACAACTATTAAGAAATTACTTTAACTAAAGGGTTTTGGTTAGGTTTTCCCCATGTTAATATGCAAATTTTGACTGGATACTCTTGGTACCAGGATATCGAAGATTTAGATGCAAATCTAAAGTCCAAGGTGATTTGAAACAAGGATTTGGCTCTTCTCTTTCTTGGGTAAATACTTTAAACTGAAGAGTATTGATGATTTTGTGGGGAAATTTTCATATTATCAGTAGAAGTTGCTATGCTTTCTAAAAGAATAACTATAGGATGAGCAGAAGAGGCAGATCAAGTCTATAGAGCTATTGTAGAATTTAGTAATGAGAACAGAACTGTTTTGTTTTGTTTTGTCTTGTTTTTGTAGGTCCAGATCATTGTCTTTCAAGGAGAGGCAGAGATCCTTGTCTTTCAGTGCCCTGTGTGCTAAGCTTTCTCGCTTCCAGCAGTGGGGAAGGGTCAGAGACTGGTAAGGATTTCAGACCACAATTTTTTTTTTAATGTCTGATGCAGTGAAGAGTCAGCAAGTACATTGCAAATAAGAACGTATTGGTATTGGGATGATTGGGATGATGGAAATGTCTAAATATTCATGATATGCTCATTGAGTATTTTGGCACGGCAGAACTGTGTTTTCAACTCTCAGACATTGCGCTTTCGAGTAGAGTATGCAAACAGTAAATTTCATGTATATGTACATGTATTTCATGTATACTTCAACTATGTACTTAGATACTAATCCATGAACAGTTGAACATATATATACTTTCAAATATTTTCCATAATAGCAACTCCGACAAATGCTAAGTAGTTCAATATATAATTGCGCATCTAAATGCAAAAAACTACTGCATAAGCAAAATACCAGATTTATTAAGAAATAAATGTAATTTTACAGGCACAACAAATTTACAAGCATATTGTCTCTATCTGGTGACTATATATATTTTTCTTCATTTGCATTCCCACTGTTGTACTGAAATAGTGTCTTGAAGCTAGCAGAGCCCTTTCATGCAAACAAACTAGACTCTACAAAAAACTTTAAAATCAGTTGTTTGTGATGAAACTAGTATAGCTAGGAGAATATAATATATAAAGGAACAAATGCCTGGTGCCTTTTATTCCGAAGAAAAACTTCCACAGCAGTAATCTCGTGAACTCAGGCTTAATTGGGAATAGTAAGAAAATCTGATAAAATATGAAGCACATATAGATATTAACATTATTTTCATTTTTCTTTTTATCTCCTTGAAAAATATAATTGGATTTTGACTAAAGATTATAGTGTCTAGCTACAGAGGCTTGATCTCAGAAATATTAGGGAAATCATTTGTCTGTTGGAGAGGAGCCTGTGCCCTGGGAGAGCCCTTGAGTTTTAAATCTATTTTCGTTCAGGTAACATTTTAATTTGCTATCTTTCTACTGGATTTGGTAAGGACTTGCCCCAGAATGGCTCAGTACAAATTAATTTTCAAAAATTACTACATTTAGAAAAATGGTAGTTCTCAAGACCAAACGCATAATCTCATACATGAAACACACCTTGGGTTTTATTCATTTCTCACTGACACAAGGTGTAATTTAGTTGTCTAAAATGGAGTCATTCATGATTTACCTCAATAACATGCCAACAAAGGCTATTTTTAACATGCAACCAAATGACATCTAATTTTTTCACATTCACTTTACAGTGTTGTTGTATGCATCCTCGGTGGCATTATTAACTGGAGCTTTTCAAACAGATGAAGTATGTTACTGTGGCTAAATTGTAATGAAAGAAGAGATGGCTGTTTGCCAATAAATGGTGAGTAGCTTGTAGAAGCATGTAATTACATAAATCACAAACATATGCAGAAGATGTTTTCTCTTTACATTTAACTGGTGTTGCCTGGAGCTATAGCTGCTTGCAACTCTATTTAATTACCATAATTATTTTAAATGTGTATATCTGGGCAATCTTTGAGCTTTATGAGAATGTTATTCATACCTTATCAGTAAAAATCTAAAGGGTCCCATTCTTTCCCCAAAGAGGCGGCAGTAACCAGGTTTCTCCAGATTTCAGGCATAGAGAGATTGCAGCGTTTATAATTTTATTTTGAATTACAGGTTTTTAAAAACACAAGCCTCTGAAACTAATCATGTTTTGAAATCTCAGTAGATGCTATAACTTCCTGGTAGGAAATTAAGCATTGTACATTGTTTGTGGTAAGAAAGTACCTGGAGATATCCCCATATGCTTCTTTTACATCTTAATTTGCTGACTGGGTAAATGTTGTTTGGCCAAACAGATCGACAACTATCTAGGAAAGGTATCGACTGTGAAAATAAGCACTTCCTATGGGAAATGTCAAAAGAATGTCAGACTAGCTGGGATTTTTCAGTTACTTTTATCAAACAGTCAAATAAGATAGTGTGGGACACTTCTAAAATTGTCCTCTGTGCTAGAATAAACCCAATTCAGACAACTGGTGCTAATGGAGTTGCCCCAGAGTTACCACAGAATAACACATGCTTTTAGTTCTTTTCTCATTTATGTCAGTTTTCTCATTTATGTCAGTTTTATGCTAGCTTCGTGCTATTGATGCTTGTTGAGCTACATATGGCTAAGACCAATACTTTAGTTCTGAAATATAGATGATTGGCCAAAGTGTACATGCCTCAGTTTCCCCTAACTAATATTAATTAATGAGTGTAGAGTTCCTCAGTGAATACAGTGGAAATGGTAAAACCCTTGGGAATAACAAATTTGATAGCTAAATAATCAAAAGACCAAACGGTAGGAACCATAAGCAAACGTCATGTATAGCTGGTGGAGAAAGCTTATGAATACGGACATGGAATCGTTATGCACTGAAAGAACAAGAAAAGTAAGTTTATGGTAGAAGATAATGTAGTTTATTAGTTCAACTCTACAATTTTTAAAAGAAACAAAAACCATTACATAAACACACACACACACGCAAACAAATGCCAGTGATGACTTTGACTACACAGCACTCCTAAATCATTCAGTGCAAGGGAAACAGGATGATGGCTTGCATATTGTCTTTTTCATCAACTGCTATGGTTAGCATTGCAAGTGATGTCTCTTTAAACAGCTTTTGTAAGTCATGAGGTCATTTTTGTTTAATTGTAATGTGACTTGCCAGCTGTAGATCATATGTGCAGTTTTGTGATATAGCTTAGTCTTTTCTTCCACCACCCAAGAGAAAGCATACACAAAGCATTTTTTTTAGAAATTAGTTACTACATTTTCTCCTGAAAAAAAATAAAAATAAAAATAAATGCTAGCCTATGGAATGCCAGTGAACAATGCACTTTCCACATCATAGAGTGGTTTGTTTAATAACCACAAATTATTTCAGGTAATTTGGCACCAGTTTAATTGCACCCACAAGGATATCCTCAACAACAACAAAAAGGTAAAAAAGAACCACCCCTACTATCAACACCATCAGGATGAGCTAAAGGCAAAATTTCCATTCATTAAATTATGATTAGCTTTGGTACTACCTTGTCTATCAAATACTCATACCATGCTGCAGACACACCACAGGGAAACATTTATGTGAAGTTACAAAAAGGAAGCTGATGGAAAGTGATACTTTTCTCATGTATTAAAATGACAATAAAATCTCTCAGATGAAGGTACAAACTACAACAGTAAGTAAAAATGCAGGTTATGAAGTTAAAATCCAGCCAAGGCTTTGTCAGTCAATATCTTTTATTACAATGAAGAACACAAGGATAAACACAAGATTTCCTAACTTTGAAAGGCAGTTAATATGGACTTGTAGTTTGACTTCTGCTCCTTATCATTTCACTTATTTCTGAATCACAGTGTGATTGAAAAACTCTGATGGTGACATTAACCTGCAATCTCTGTGGTATTGGCAGCTATATAGAGGGTGATATATGCCCTGTCAGTAGGTTACAAAGCTCTTTGATGAATAGCAGAAGAATGTGGGAATAGGAAATCCCCCTAGTTTTGCCCCTGGGAAGAATATTTCTTGGTAATTTTAAACCAAACACTGAGGTTTGGAACATTCATTTTAGTAGCAGATATTGCAGAACTGATGTGAAATTCCATTCAGTTCAAGTGTTTTGGGTTCTTTCTAGCAGCATGAAGAAACTTCCATCCAGCCTCCCTGAAGTATGTTTTTCTGAGGCTTACAAAGGTAGTGTCATGCAAAGAACAGAGTTATTTATGAAACAACAGTAACACCAAGCCATCACGTTTCTCCTCATGAAAGCTATGGTCATTATGGCTTTTTTTTCACAGTCAATTTTCCCTATTTCATCAATCAGGTAAGAGCCAACAGATTAAATTTTGATTTATTTGAGAAATCTGACTATAAGGAAAAAAAAAAAAAAAAACAAATTGATTTAGCATAGTTTTTCCTTAAAATACAGGCAAAATTCTGTTTATCCCTGATCTAGTATGCTTCAATATAAAATAAAAATATTTATCCTAAGTCAAAAAGAGACCATGGCCTGAGTGACAGTTTCATTGTTACCAGACTACTGTCCATGTCTCCAGCTTTGTTTCAAATGACTTCGATTTGGCTCTGATTGCTACATGCTCCAAAGAGTCTATCTCAATATGTATTTATCTGCGAGTATGCAGAGTGAGCAATCTGATCTTATTTTGTTGAAATCCTGCTCTTTATCATGGTATCTTTTCAGTCGGGTTTATTAGCTATTAGTTACATAAATACTACATTTAAACTGAAAAGCAGATCTCCATGTGATAAGAATTTCACACAACAGACTGCTTTGGAATAGTTTCAGCCTGAATTTCTATTGCATTTCAGTGGATTTCTTTGTATTCTGACTGAAACGTTTGCATAATTGGTGGGAGTAAGGGAGGAGAAAAAATAGGTTCTACATGTTGATTATTATTCAGCGACAACTGTGTGATAAACATTACTGCATGAAGATGTTTCATTTGACTTTGAAGTCTAGGAGATTGCTGTAAAGTTTGCAAAATCCAACCATCTGTTAAGAATACATGGTAAATTCCTCATCTTAAAATTATACAATGAAAGACTGTAGTTCCTGAGACTTGAAGGGGCTGGATATGATTACAAATTAAATTGTAATGTAATATGGGCTCTTCCAGTCAAGTTTTCCAGTGAAAGTTGAGGTTGGCTAACTAGTTCTTTCCTGAGCACTGCCCTATGGATCTGATCCTTCAGGGCATCTTGGCAAGAGACTGGCAGATATTTTAAACCTCTAATTAATGCCAAGTATTTCACTTCACTTTTATTTTTAAAACATGGGAAAAAAAAAAAAAAAAAAAAAACCCAAGCCAAAGAAAAAACAAATATTTTCCATTTGCCATTCATTACAGATGTCAGACAGCCATAAATATAGAAATGGTCAGCTGCAGGTGCAGCCCAGTTCTGCTGTGTAATACACACTCTATTCCTATAACACTACTAAAAATGGTCTGGCTGGCTAATAAATAGCACTAACGTTACATAGTAAAAAGTGAAAATTAATGTGAATGCTCCTGGTGAGCTAGTTATATTAACAAACCAATCATGTAGTATCAGCAGGTATAATGATAGACATATAATGACAACATAAACTTTTAATAGCTTCTGCAAAAACTTTCATTCCTTTCAGTATTGGGAATTTAAATTCAGTAGTGTCATATAACTTTATTTCCCTGTATTTAGGAGGAAAAACATGCAGGAATTTTTAAATTAAACTCACTATCTGCTTCTGAAAAAACTCTTTGGGCTTAACCTTGCATATATCACTGTTATCTTACATAATCTGCTGGTAAAGCCCTGTTACCTCCATCAAAGGTTCTGCCCCTTGAGCGATACCCTTTGATAGCTAACTGATAGAGAACTGATAACCCCTTGCTGATAATAAAACCTTTCCCACACCCAGAGCAAGAAGAGAGTGCAATCTAAAATGGCAGTGAATAGAGGAAGATGATAAACAAACAAAAGGCTAATTGATTTCTTCTCCCTAGAATCAGAGCTATGTCTGAGCAACAGTCCATCTGGCCCCATATCCTTTTGCTGATGTCGAATGATACTTCACCAGAGAACATACTCTATGTTCCCTCCCAAGCTTCCTTCCAGATCCTGACAGCAGTTGAGAAAGTTTCTGAAATAGACTCATCTTGACCAGTATATGTAATAACTATAAAAAAATCTATCAACTCCATATTGTCTAATCCTCCTCAGAATCCTCTTTGATCTCTGCATCATCCAGTGTCAGTAAGTACCTCAAATTAATTGTGTCACAACCTTTGCCAGGGTGGTTCTTAGGATCACTGCATTTAAAGTTGTATGTAAGTACTAAAATTACATGCTTGTTGTGGGGAGGTGGGAAATAAGGAAAGAATTCAAATTACTACATATTTTCATACTACTGTTATATTTTTGACTCAGTCAAGTTAACATCAAAACTAGGACTTTAGTAGGAGATGAATAAATCCTGAAGTTATTTCATTATTGCTTGCACTTGTGACCAATCACAATTTCTCTAAGAGTGAACACATTGGAAAAATTCTTGTCTCCAAATGGATCCTCTCTGTGACTTTGAAGGACCTTGGCTTGGCTGGGAATACTGCTGCCCAAGACCAATTGTAAGTGTGAGGTGCCAAACACATGGACACCAGTCAGGAGCAGGGACCCAGCAGGTTGGTCTGTATTCTTTCCCCACCCTGATGTGTGCATCTGCATGAGGTTTGGTTTTCGTGGGCTTTAAACAAACAGGGGGAGGGAGAAGCCCTTTTCATGCCAAGCACAGGCAGCAGCTCAGCACCCACTAAGGAAGGAAACATAAAGTAGAGCAGAATTTGCTGTCTGTGGGTTTAACAGCTGTTTTGGGAAATGGCTGTGATTTTACAAGCCAGCTCCACTACACCAGACAAAACGGCCCTTGGTGGTCTCTGCTTTGTGTGGCATTTTACAGCTATTGAATTTCCTTGGTTACTTGTAACATGCTATGTCAGTGAAACTCAGATGAGATGCTGCAAGGCAGTATAGGGTGCACAATCTTTGGCAGTGTTCGGGGCCAGGTTGGATTGGGATTTGGTTAATCTGATCTAGTGGGAGGTGTTCCTGTTGACAGGAAGAGAGTTAAAGATGGATAGTTTGTAAGGACTGTTATAGGGCCCTGTCCTATGATTCTGTAGGTATTAAGCTGGGAAGAAGGTGATAGGACACTATAGGATACCTATTACCAAAAGGAGACAACTTCAGAAGCGTCCAGTAGGGGTAAGATCCTGTAGGAACTGCAGATTTTTGCATTGTTTTCTCTGCTACCTGAGATGAACTGTAATCCATCAAGGAAACAGATGTCTTATCATTTTGAAGAATTAATGCTGCTCATCAAATATTTGATGATTACCTATCCTTGCTCAGAATGCAAATATCTGTGAAATGTTATTAAAGGAACTGAATGACAGACCGCCAAAATGGGAGGGAGAAAGAAAGCATATCAAGGATGCATTTCTATAACTGCTCTTACATTCTGGAGTTTGTAATATTTGTAGCCACAAATACAGTTTATTGTTGTGCTTAGGAAGGAATATAGCTGCAAATATAGCTCAGTTTCATAATTTCTCCGAAGTATATGTAAGAATTACCACTGTTCTAAACAATTTTTCACTCTAGATAACTATATTCCACAAATATTTCTGATTTCAGTCTTCAGTTGTGACTGAAATAATAGGAAACACCCCTAAGAAAGCACTAGTGTTGTATCTCTGTGAATTACAAGATATTTTCAGGATCCTACTTAGGATCCTGTTTGGGATCTTGCTGACTGACTCAAAAACAAAAGATTACAAGAAATACAAGAAGAACAGATTTTAATTTAGACAAGGTAACTTCTCAAAGATAACCTAGTATTTTTCATCTCTATGTTCTTCATCTTTCCATTAAGTTTTGTCTAGCTTTTTTTTTTTTTTTTCAGAAACAGAACAGGGCTTTGAACTAATCTGCTTCAGAATAAAAGAATACATTGAGAGCGAAATACTGTTTTGTAAAACACATCAGTGGAAGAAGAAAGTGAAAAGTGGGAAAGAGACAGAGCTTTTAAAAAAGTCAGCAAAAAAAAAAATGGTATAAGAGAAAGGAAAATTAAAGAGGACAGTCTAGTGAAAGATCTGGTAGTCAGGTAGAAGGATGTAGAGATAAAAAGGAGACTATTATGGAAATTGAAAAGATAGTAGCAAAGGGAAAAAGATGGAAAAATAATTGTGGGCAGAAATGGAGGAGACAATAAAATGAATAAAAAAGCAAAAATAGGAGGTGGAAAGATGTAAAGACAGGAAATATGAAAATGTAGGAAAGAAACAAGGGGCGGTGTTATTTAATTAATTGTATGTTGTTACCTTATTTTGGAGGTAACTAAACACAGGGCAGTCATGACAGTTACAACTATAGCATTGGAAAATGTATAACGTTCTTCTAGGCTTTTTAGCCTTTTCTTCTATAAGAGATGAACATAGTGAGGGCTAAGAGGAAACACTTAGAACACCAAGTGTGTTTTGAAAGTGAAATGGAGATATTAGAGTCAACCCCTACTGAGAAAGCCCACATCAGCCACTGCAGGCCCAGTGTGTGTACTGACATCTCCAAATCATTCCATGCTTCTGAACTTCTTTTCCAGCACTTGTGGAGTTTACCCTTCTTAGGGTATCTTTTGTTATTGGTTACGCTTGTTATGGTATATATTTTACAGAATAGATGGCCAGATGGCGTTGTCAGGTGTTATGCTGCTTTGTATGGCTGCAGAATTGCATAAGGAATCCTAATATTTGACACCGTGGCTTTGTAGGGAGTCTTATCTCTGGAGTGATGCTGTGGGTGAATCTAAGCCAGACAACAGTCTACCAGATGCAGGCAATCACCACAACACAGGCTCTTTTTATTTTTAAGCCCATATTTTTCATGGAAGAGGTCTAGTCTTGGTGTAGTCACTGCTTCACAATATTTTTGGTAAGCCATTTTAATGAATACCATTTTAAAACATGAATTGAAAACTCTTCAGTGAAAGTGAGTGGGTGAACAATGTTTTGTCCTGAAATGAATTATGATTTGTCTCTTGACTTGGAGTGATGAGGAGAAGCGGTGGGTCTGTCATAGTGGTTTTCACTGGTGCAGATGGGGCAGACAGTCCTCCGCTGAGCCATGGGGTCACTCCTGCAGCCAGAGGTCAGGCTAAGCCATGGACCTCTTTTGCTAAGCATTAGTTATCCTTGACTTCCAGGTGGCAATAGCAAGAGGTTTTTATAGGTCTAAATTAAAAGATCCATTGAGTTAGAAAGCATTTGCCAATTTTGTCCTTTTTTTCCTCAAAGAAGGCTAATTAGACTTGAGTTCCAGGCACTGGTAGTCAGTGGAAGCATCAACACCAGAACCACAAAACTGAGCCTTATATGGGTGGATGAAGTCTCCTGATCTGCAGAGGGGAAATCCATAGGAGGTGAAAACCTTTTCTTCTTTGGGCCAAGAGGAAGTCTTCATCCACAGCATTTGGAATATTTCTAATGTGTGACCAAGCATAACAAAGGTGTGAAGCCTAAAAATGGGAAACACCTACCACAGCTCCAAAACAAGCAGAAAAGAACTCAGAAGTTATGGCTTTCAATGGCTTGTTCCTTAGACCTTTTCATATTTGCTGGCATCCTCACAGACATTGGCCCACGTATATAGAAAACCCCAAAAGGATCTTAAAACTGACCTAGAAAAGAAAAACAAAAGCTTTATGGATCAGAGGCAGCTCCTGGCCCTGAATTCTGTCCTACATTAAAGTGCTTTTCTTTTTTGGTGATTTTTTAATACGTTTTATTTGAGGGAGGGATTTGGGTTTTGTTTCATACTTTCCTATTCTTTTGCACATTACCAAAGAAAAAATCAGATCATTGGTTTTGTTTTATTCTGTATTCCACTGAGAGAAGCTATAAAAATTAGATTAAATTTTTGGTTTCTTGTTTTAATGCTAAAAGAGAAAACAACTGAAGAATTAATGTGGGCAGTGATCTGATTTTTCCAGCAGGAGATTTTCTTCTGGTCTTCAGATGGAAAGTCATTATTCACTTTGGTATTAGCCACTACCTTATTTATTTTTTCTCTATGGCTGTTAGTATTGAATCAAACTTTGTTTCTAAGGTTTGTGGGAGGAGAGGTGGTTTTAGTATTGACTGTAATTATGCATTTTGCCTCAAGCCACTGACATGAACATGTGTTTGCTCAACGGTCACTAGAAAAGTGGTTGAGAGAACCTAAAGATTTAAATTGTAATTTTATTTGCATTCATGTTTGAGATTTTAGATGCTTGTCTTATCAGAACAAGAAAAGCTTTAAAATATTGAACTGAAATCTTGAGGGGAAAAAACTTATTTGTGACATTTGCAAGAAGTTTTGGTCAGGACAGGAATTCCAGAGAGACAGAGTTCCCCTTATAATTTTAACACTCCTATTTTAAATTTTGGAACTACTAGAAAAGGACACTGCTTGAATCTTTTGGTTTTTAATTCAAAATGGTGCAAATTAAGTAACTGGGCCTTGTATTTACTATAGCAGGAAGTGCTTTAGATAACCTTAGAAGTCTAGTGTTAACCTCAGCCAGCTAACTTGTGTGACAGCTACAAATTTGTGTTTCTAGAATTCTATCTCAAGTAAATGCTTGTTAAGCTTATGCATTTTTTGTAGTGATGTTAGAGTCAAAACAACTGCTTTGCTTTCGCGACATGTATCTTGGAGCTGGATTTTTTCTATGAACTCTGGAATTTTGTTACCACGCTAAATGCCCAGCTTTCAGTAAATCCATACCTGAAGGGTAAATAAATTAATCCTGAATTTTGCATTTGAAAGTGTATGTGCTTTTCATGGATTTTTGCCAACTAGATTCTAGATTTAAAGAGGCATTGTGATAACCTCAACCACACTGTGGCTAGAAAAAACCTCAAGGAACTTGTTCCTGGAGGCAGTGCTTTTTGAAGTGACATCTCTGACAGTTTTGACTACTGTAGGTATTTATGAGGTACAAAATGATAAAGTAAATAGGTATAAAATGTGATTTTAACAGCATAAGAATCACCAGACTGGTTTATATTCTTGCCTCCAAACATGTATTTGCTTAAGTAGTTTTGTTTCCCCTTGTGTTTTTTTTTTTTCTTTTTCCTTTTCCTCTCTTTTATTTTTCTCCATGAAACTGCCCTGAAGAAACATAGAAGCAGAGTTTGCCAACTATAACAGAAAACCTGTAGAAGTTTGGATGTATATATTTACTATGAATAGAACTTGCAGATCTTAACTGATTCTATGAATTTAGCTTGTTCACCTAGTGAAGTATTTGGAGGAATATCTGTGTTTTCATGTTGCTTTCAATGTGCTGCTTTGCTTGTTGGTGATTTATTAATGATGCTTGTGATTTATTACTATCGTTTTATTAGATTATTTGCAAATCAGTGGCAAAGCACTGTGTGGACCATGCCTTGTTAGTTATAAAAGCATTTAAGAAGCCATGAAAACCAGTTGAGCTTGAACCTATTGAACGAAAGAGCATAGTGCTGTCTATTGATCAGTAGCCTTTAGGTATGTAATGAATAGTAGTACTTTGGACAGTGTGAGATAGTGTTTTCCTTTGGATCTGATAAATTGCACTCTTTTGTATTAGAGGTTTGAGATTTGACATAGAACACTGTTGTATTGGTATTTCTTTCACCTCTAGTGCTATGGTGAACTTACACGACCAAGGCAGATAAATATAGTTAGAAAACCTGGTATTTTCTTTTCCAGTACTGTTTTATACGCTGAATTAACACTTACCTAAGTTTTAGAAATGGCAGAAAACCTTCTCTCTCGTATGTGAATAATTCATGTGTTGATTTGGACTGCAGCTAATTTCTTTGTTAATACAGAAATTATTCTCAGTTTCTTACTAAATAAGCAAGATGTATTTAAGTTTATGACCTCTCTTGTTGGCATGACAGGAACTATTTGTTTCTATTTTCAATATCAGGACTTGATTACTTCCCTCTTTGCTGATCTTTCAACCACTATTAAAAAAAAAAAAAAAAAAAAAAAAAAGAAAGAAAGAAAGAAAGGAAGCCAGCATAGCTGGCTTTTAGATAGAAAGTTCCTACTTTTAATTGGATAGAGTCGAAGGCAGAGTTTGTGGTACAGCAGACCCCAAATCCACATCTGTAAGGATACCCTCAATAATTCTAATAGTGAAGTGTGAACATATACAGTGGTGTGTTCCTCTGGGTCAGAGGGGTGGGTCTGTCCATCTCCCTTCTGCTCTTGTCCCTATTAAAAAAAGTAAAAAGCCTACCATAATTATTTAGAAGAATAAGAAGCCCAGTAGCCTACCATATTAACAGGATTAGGAGTAATAAACTTGCAGCAGTTTTTTGAGGGGATGTTAGTTTTCTAATGATCTTTTCAGTGTTTACTCAGTTTATCTGTATTCGAATTAGTTCCTCTCAAGCGAATGTCATTTCAGCAACAGTAGCCATAGCCTCTGGGGACTGGCTTGGCTGTACAGAAGAACAGTGGTAGCAGCTTGTGTGTCAGTAGTGCCCCAGTGTGTCAAGTACACTGGATGTTCTCTTAAATTCAAGTTTAAGACACTTTGGAAGCACTTGCAGTTAGAGGCAAAATCCAGCGACACATCTAACACTGAGAGCAAGAATGAGCATTTGACACAGTGTTTTGTGCCTTCTGAACGCACAAGTCTCTCTCCTTAAAACTGTAACACTGTTCTGAAGGCTGAGGGCTGACTGTATAAATGCCAGAGTAAGCAGACTTCTTTCTCAGTCTGGAAAGACTGGGGAACAAGGGAAATGAAGTATTTATGAGCCTTTATTTGAAGCTACTATTTTTTCAGGCTCTCTGGAACATGTGTTTTGAGGCTGGCTCCGAAGACCCTCATTGTATCAGCTCTTTTCTTCCAGCAAAAATTTCTCAGTAGGTCAAGCAGTAGTGACAATTTCAGCTCACAAATAAAAATAATGTTTGCTGAGGTAGATGAACTGTGACTTATCTGTTGGTTTAACTTCCAATTTCAGGACAGAAGGCCTGCAATTAATATTCTGACCCTTTCACTCTTTTCTGTTACTTCTGTAAGAGTTAATAGAATTAATTCCCTTCTTAAACTGTTAGCAGATTTGAAGGCTTTCTTGGCAACACTGTAACACAGTGACCACCTAAATAGTAAATGAAAACATGGCTAAAAAAAAAGTCAAAGCTTAGCAACATCTGCAGTATATTAAGAAAGGTTTTGGAGCTCTAACATATGACCTAAGTGCCCAGCATCCTTGCAGAATGTCTTTTACTGCAGTCTGGCTTTGCTCTGCTCTTTCTCAGAATTGGCTTAAAGGGCAAGTAGCATCCAATGACCACATTAATTGACCCAGTGGAAAGGATAATAAGATGCATAAGTGTTTACCATCTCAACGCACTATTCTGAATGTACGTTTTAAATAAAAATCAGCTTAGGCCAATGTCTGGCTTGTTTTATAAATGTTTCTTGTGTCACAGAAGCAACTATAATGAAGTTACAGAATTACAGAAGTCTGTCTGAAGGGAAAATGCATAGCTACAAAATATTATCTGGTTAAAGTAAGTAATTTTTGATAACTGTCTAGCAAGCAATCCTGATAAAATTTTTCTCTGCTCGCTGTCACTGTCAAATGCCGAGCCAAATCAAAGTCCCAGCACTTTGAATTTCATTCCATGGTTTGGACCATTTCCCATAGGCAATGCTGAAATATTGTCAACACCCAGATGAGTCAAATAATGAAAAAAACACCTCTAAATAATGTTTTGATTCCTGTTATAACTTGCTGTAGAGGCCAGATAAACTCGACTGAAATTTTAGTCAGAAAAGTATTTTGGTGATATGTTTCCAATCTTCTATATCCTGCCCGATTTTTTGTCTGTCTGTATCTCTACTCGTAAATCCTTAGCTACCCAGAAAAATCTCATCTCAATCACAGTTTCAAAGAAAATTATGTCTACGTAGTCTCTATTATATATGTCATATTGTTCTGTCTATTCACTTCCCATTTGAAAACCTGGTTCATCTTTGCTGCCCACAGGCAGTGAGGGACGGATATTATTCTGTCCCTTTTGAGAAAAATCCTACTCTATGTTATTTCCTACTGAAGAAATAATAACAAAGCAAAACAAAAAAATCATTAAAAAAAAAAAACCAAACCAAACTCATGTCAGGAAAAAATAATATTTTCTATTAATGTACTAAATTATAAGGACTGGAAACAAGCGTGTTTAGTGTGTACTAGAGGACTATTATTGAAGAAAGTTACAATTAAAATTTATGTAGTATTTTCTGAGAACCAATAAGATGCACTATGTGTTCTGTGGTATTTATCTTAGCTCCTGATATCCCCATATCAGTGGGGGATATATACAACCCATATACTGGTTTAGATAGAATAGAACCTTGCTGACTGTTTATTGACGGCTCAGTATTACCTGAGAGAGACATTAGCATTCACCTAGATTGCAGTGTCTGCTGTTCCTTAGCACCCTAAATCCTTCCCTGGGGTTAGCCAAAGCAAAACTTTCCTAAGCTGCTTACTCCTGCAGTCCGTGTTACTCCATGTGCCTCATGCATACTAGTTTTTGTTCAGGTGTCTTAGGGGTTTTTCTTGGAAACGAGTGATGAGGAAGTAGTGAATGTGAATTCTCAGAAGGACTTTGGTAGATTGCCAGTGCTTTGACACCTTTTTTTTTAATTAAATAATATAAATAATAATGGCTTCATTGTTATTGTTTGATTGCAATAGTACTGCAAAGTGAAAGTATAGTTTAGATTCTAACCTCCCTCTCCCCAGGACTAGACTAAAGGGAATACTTTCACCATCAACACAGTGAAAATCTCTCAGCACCAACTTAATTTGGTTAAGAAAAGAGGATAGAAACATGAATAGGGTTGATTTCCTTAAGCAGTTTAACACACTGCTGATCACAGAAGTTTTAGGGAAGGAAGAAAAAGCCAACCAATATTCAAATAGGTAGCCAACCCGCCTTTGAATAGCACTGAAGAATAACTCCATCCATAAAACATATACAAGAGACATGAGACTACAAGGGACCTCCTGAATCTTTGAATCCAGACCTTGCTATTGTATGACTACGTTAGTGAAAACAATGTTAATAATGTAATTTGTGCATGTTCTGCATGGATCAATGAAATTTTCATCTTAAAATTATCATTGCCCTAGTTGTGGTCTGTTCCAGAATCCAGCCTTACTGAAGGTTAGCTGCAGTCATATATAATTACAGATACACACTTTGTCAGACTTAGATTAAAAAAACAGACTTAGATGTAAAAAAAACAGCAGCAGTGACTATGACACAAAGTAACTCTTATGTCCTTTAGGAAGGAAGTTTACATTAGAGAAGGCAGTGCAATCTTCAGACATTCCTGCCGGTGTTTTGGGTAAAAACATTTTTATTGGAAAATAGAAGAAAAAAAAAAAATTATGATTGGGATTTGTTTACTTTTGGTTTGCTTATTTGTTTGGTTTTTGTTCTGTTTTGTTTTCTGATAAGTTCCAAAGAGAAATCCAAGAAAGCACTATAAACTATTTTAAAACTTTAGGTTATACTTTACAAAAAAAAAAAAAAACTAAGTAAAACTAGCCAGAAAGGCCTGGGACTAAGCAGATGAAAAGACCATTCCAGATGGAAAAGAGCTCAAGAGTCACTGCCTCCCAGAGTCCAGAATTTTCTGTGAAAATTAGGTTATATTAGTGTAGTCTTGAAAAGGAGGTGAGGCAGAGTTAAGACAGCAGTTTAACTATGTTTGACAGGCTAAATGGAATACATTTCCTAGCTCCAAATCACTGAGCAGTGCTCTTGTAATGGGTGTTTTGCTCCAAGCATAATGAGGGAAAATTATTTCATTTGTCCAGACTATAATCAATCACTTCCAGGAAAAGAAATCTTTCATGATTTTCCAGTAGCCATAGGAATTGTTAAACATATCAGTTAGTTGTAGAAACTACCTTGTGAAAGAAGAAAAAGTCATGAGAAATGAGTAAGATGCGCAAAATTACCCTGTAATTTTATGACCATTCTTAGTCGTTCTGGTGTTTGTGCCTAGATGCATGCTTTTTTCCTTAACTGTCTCTGAACTGCCAATAACTATAAATTCATGCAAGCCATAGAAAGGATGAAGAAGTCTCAAAAGAAAAGGGATTTTTCATCTGGCAGCATGCTCACCCCAAAAGTCGTAAAAGTCTTTCCTGAAACTTAGGATTGCAAAAGCTTACTGAGTCTTGCCAGATTTCTTGCTTCTGATGGAAATTCCCTAATGATTCATGTGGTTTCTGGATAGCAATATAAACAAAAGGTTATGGTAATCAAATGCTTAAAAAGATGATTAAAAAAAAATACTCTGCACAGCTATAATATCCAAGAACTTGAATGTCTAAATGTGTGTTTTCTCATCTAGTAATGAGAATATTATCCCTCACAAATTTATAGAGCACAAAAGTTGAATCACAGGAGGGTGAGTCTTGTCCCATTGAAGTTTATGCTGAAATGCCCGGAGAGTCTCCCTGGTGTACAGGATGCAAGACTGAACCAGGGATAATTAGGATTTGATTGTGCTTGCTTTTGTGTGCTTAAAAGTGTGAAGAAATTATCCTGTGTTGTTTTTTTCTTTTCACATGCCTGCTGTATGCTCTGAAAAGCTTTTTACTTAGAGAGTTCAAGAACAGATTCAGTTCTGCAACCTTTCCTGGACTCTCTGAAGGCTTGGACATTGGGGAGGAAAGAAGGGAGTCAGAAATAATCTTCTGGATTGAAAAGAAATGGTCCATGAAGCTAGCAGTGCGGAAGTTAGAGAGAACACTAATTATTAGCATCCAGTAGTCATTTGACATCTAGGAATTTCTTACAGGCAGTGTTGTGTCCAAATGCAGAACTCTGACATTTTGCAAAGGTTCCCTGGAAGGTCTGCCTTCCCAGTAACAAATTAATATCAGGTAAACGTTTATTGAAGCTGCAGTGGTTTAGAGTCTCAGCTGAGGATGTGCCTACAGGTTGCTCTCCTGCCTTGCAGAAAACAGGAAAGTTGTCTGGTTTTTTATCATTCTTCTTTCAATGCCACCTGAATCAGTCTGTTAACTTGGAAAAGATTGGGTTCATTAAAATAATAAGCTTGTTCAGAAGGCGATAACAGTAATGCATAGGTTTAGATACTGTGGTTGGGCTAGATCTTAGTGGTCTTTCCAGCCTTAGTGATTGTATGATCCCGTAGCTACATGTCAACTTTTTGGACATAATTCTTCAGTTTTAATTGGGCATTTTAATTTCACCTAAAAAAAATAAGCCAACTAAATTCTTTCAATCCCATTTGATTCCCATCCCTGTGTACAGCTCCACTTTATGTTCCTTGTAACAGAAAGGCTTTTAACGTTGATAAATGGCTGCAAAGATTTTGCTTTTACTTTGTTGCTTTTCTGTTTATTTAACCAAGAGCAGTTCTTTTAGTCCTGACCTCAGTCTTGTCAAAAAGACTGTGTTTGTCAAACTGCTCATGCTCCCATTAACTCCTAGCTTTTTCAATTGTCACATTTGATGAATGGCTCAAATACTGCTAGCATCATTAAAAGCAGGGACACTGAGTCCAAATACACACCATAAATAGGAAAATTTGAAGCAAAGAAAACCTTTTATTGCATAAAGGAAATTGCAAGTGATTTAAAAGTAATCTCTTTTAATGCTATCTTTCATATGTGCAGGAGACAAGAAGAAAACCCTCAGATTTTATGTTTGGTATTATCTCTTTTTATAGCTAGAGAACACTAGTAGCTTTATAACCATATTTATACGGGGATGTCTGGGACTGCGTGTAGAAATGGTCCTGCTTTGTGTGACTAAAAGTCTCAGAGCTATCCCCACAGTGCTCTGTCATTCTGAAGGGTCTGCATCTTCCCAAAGCAGAGCATGCAGTCGTGCAGCACGGTGCTTGCATGCTATTTTCTTCCAGACTGACAGTGGCTCCGGGGTGTGCGGTGCTGCGTGCTCTGGCTCAGCCCCAGCGGTGCCCTTAACTCTACCCACGTGAGTAGGAACCGCCGCTGAGCTTCCCCTAATGACCTGCCGGTAACAGCGGTGCAAGCTCGGGCTTGCCAGAATTTGGCAGAGTGTAGTTCTCCAGTTACGCTCAAGCTAACATTTCAGTTTATATTGTCTGGTGCCCTTGTCTGCCCTTTGTCGTACTTACAGCGCAGGCTATCGAGAGACAGAGTTCAGGATTAGTGCTGGAAAGTTGGGTAATGGCTTCAGCAGAAAGAAGAAAAGTTGTTGTTGTTGTTGGGGTGTTGTTTGGATGTTGTTAAAATGTAGCTAAAGGCTAAGGAACTTCTGGTGATTATTCAGGTCAATATCTATGCAGATACAATTAAATTTACAGTTTATAAATCAATAAAAGTGATACACTTCTAGACTGGTGACAATTCTATAACACTCAGATTCTAGTCAAAGTTACTGGTTTTTCTTTATGGTTTTGTTTAAAAAAAGCATTGCTCCAAACTGCAATATAACTATAGATGCATAGAGACACAGCTTGAGTCCAGTATTGCTGAGTGCTGCTCATGTGGAATTTTCATCATGGTATAAATAAATACACTGCTACAATGTATTTTTCCTGGACAGTGATAGAAGCCATTACAATGAGGACAGCAAGCAAATCATTAAAGCAATTCTGAAATGGCATCAGAAGTAGGTCATCAACGTTTATACTTTCCTGAGCTACTGTAGATCACAGGGCTCTTTTTTCCTCTGCAGAAGATAGGAGGGAATTATTGAGCTCAGTGTTTTACAAAGTGCGGAGAAAGCAAAGAAACTCCTGGTTGTATCAGAAACTTTAGCATTACCAACTTTTTGCTTTCAGTAAATGTAACACTCTGCTTGGTTCTCTGAGTGCAAGCAATAGCAGAAATTGTCTCTCTGCTATTGTTTGTAACTCAAACTTTTGTCGGAAGGACGATGCAGGATATCAGACACAGATCTTGAGGTATCATTACCTTGTTACTGATTTGCTGCGTAGTCCAACCATAAGTTTAAAGCTGAAGTGGGAAGGATTAGTAGTTCATGGATTTATTTCAGTCCCTTTTCTCTTTCTCAGATGCCATATGCAACAAAGTGCAGAGATGGACTATAGGCTTCCAGCAAGTTACCAACTTTACTGCCAAGGAGGGTGCTAAGATAGTCAGTCTCCTAAGTAAGTGCTTCTCTTTGTCTGGCTCTTGCTGGATTTGATTCCTAAGGTTTGTATGTATTTAGATTGCAGTCACCTGGTCGTCAACTATGGAAACTTAATTAACACTTTTCACCCAGATAAACCATGAAAATATATTACTTTATTTGATCAGTAATGTTTTGTTTCTGCCCTGAGGTGCCCCAGGTAACCAATGTTTGTCACCTAGGCCCCTAAATATATGTTTGGTTTATTAAGTATTATATATATTTATAATCGATAGAGTTCATCACAATTCTTTCATTATTCACAGAGAGATATGAACAAAGTACTTTTGTTAGAACAAATAGTTTTCTTCAGCCTTGACCATATTCTTGTTTCTGTCTGTGCCAGGATTAAATGTGAATCAAAACAAAGTAGATACACTGCAGTTATTCCCTGCTGAGACTTCCTGCATTTTTAATCATTATTTGTTGGTGTTTCTGTATTTCTGTAACCCTCAGGAGTAGTGAAGCCTACAGAGTATGAATTCATTTGATTAACTACATTCAAAGTAGACCTATAGGAACTGGCTCTGTACTCAGTACTGACTTTTGAAGAACAGGATTATAACTGTCAGGGTAGCTACAACTCTGAATTAAACGAAAGTTTGTATGAGGCATATGTCAGTACTGAGCCTCCAACCCACGTATGCTCTCCCACTGAGGTCAGTTAGACTAGTGGTTAGGAGGAGATAGATATGGAGGTGTCTAGGTTCAGTTAATCTCTAATGAAATGGAAAAGTGGGATTGAAGATGAGAGTGTCTACTCAATTGTAAGATCAGTGAAATTGAGAATTTGGCTCATAGTTCACTAACAAGGCATCAGTAAGGTTAAAGCAAAGCATAAGAAAAATCTTGTCGTCTGTGCCCCTTCGTTCAATGTATGAACAGTACTGTCAGAAGTTTTGAAGGGAGCCCTGCAGACTTTTCCTGGAAAGCATCATTGGCAGAAAAATAATTTTCAGCAGAATTCAACAAAGGAAGGGGAAAAAAAACAGTATAAATCAGCTAGCAACTTGACCCATGGGCAGCCAGACCAAAGCAGCTTGATTTCCTATGGATTTCTGTCTCCTCAGCCTTGTCATCTGCTTTCCAGCCCTCCACCGACAACCATCCCTGCTAGTCTTTCAGGATCTGGCAGGGAGGGCCACCTGCATGGCCAGGCCAGCACTGCAAGCCAGTGAGAGATGCCAGCGTGTCTTGGCCATGGCTGCAGGGCCGGCCTTCTTTCCTTTCCCCGGAGCATGATATTTGGCTCTTTTGATGTCCCTGGTTTGCACAGGGTTTCTAAGGGTCTGCAGGTCATGAAGACATCTCTGTCCTTCTGTTAGATTTAGTTAAAACTGAGGGGAAAGAGCAAGCAAATGATAGACAAACATTTGCAGAACACAGTGCTGTTGTAACCTCATTTCCCTGAGGAACCATGTACTTTTGTGAGCAGTTGGTATTTTTAGAGATTAGGTATTTCAGTTTTTTTTAAAAAAAGCAAAAAGATGCTTAGAACGAATGCCAGAGAGATGGCACCATGGGTTCTCTGGGGAAATAGCCACAAAGCCATTCCAGATGGTCATATGGCACAGAATATACATCCCAACACTACTGGCTATACCCCATGGGTTAGGTGGGCTGCATACAAGAGGCTGAGGCCCAAACGCTCAGTATCCCTGCAGCAAGCAGGCCTGCCTGCCATGTGCAGCCATCCCCATGACTGCCACCTCTGTGCCACTGAGGCTGACGTGTTTGAAAGAGAATTTGAAACCAAAGAGGTGAGTTCAAAATAAAAGAAGTCAGCAGCTTCTCCCTGGGAATGGTGCTGCTGGCGTTAGTGGACATCACTAGGTCACTCCATCATTTCTGAGCTGGGGATTTCTGTTTAATAATATATGTCAGATTACTTCTATAATGACCTATAAAAATTCTAAGATTAACTCAACTGCTGCTATGTTATCTTCAGTGTCCTGCAGCATACTTGGCAGAGCAAGCACATGCTTTTTGTTTTCTTTACTCTGGTTTGCTTGCTTGCTTGTCACTTTGGTTTTCCCAACAGTGTTTGCCTTGTGCTGACCCCATCCAGAAACAAATGTTGGGCTGGGAAGTAAATGAGGCACAAAGATAGCGTCAAGATAGAGAGGGTTTTAGGTCTGTGGTTTATAAGAAAGAAATTAAGAGATTGTATTCTTTGAAAATTTCTAGCTTTCATTAAACAAAATACAAATGAAATGTTTGTATTTTTATTTCAATCCAATAACCTAGGAGTAGCTTGTTTTGCTCAGTTCTGAAATTCATGAGGACATGACTGAAAAGACTGATTTTTGCTAATGTTAAAATACTAAATCAGCATCAGAACTTCCATTTGGGCTTATAAGCAATAATGCACGTGTTTCTTGTTCTGTGTTTTACTTTTGCATCTTGTGCATCACAGGAGAGTCTTACTTTTTCAACGAATGAATCTTTAGTATTGTGTAGTTTGGAAAAATTTAACCAATGGATTATGCATGTGAGTAGTCCTTCCTGGTTAGACAGTTCTTGGTATTTCTCTTAATTTTTCCCTATTTAACATACACATCTCTCAAAGCTTGAAAACCTTGGAAAGGACTAAAAGTAACTTAATAATTTTTTAGTATTTTAGAAATGCTACCTTGGACCTAAGTGTTGTTCTTCCCTTTCTTTCATCATTTCTGAACTAAGAGAAATATTTCTAGCAGTAGTTAAGATATTGCAATTGTCAAAGTGTCCAGAATCCATAGCAATGAGTATTCAATGCAAGTGATCAATGAAATTTTTAGCCAGGGTGTGTGATCCTCTCAATAGTCAGCAAAGCTGGAGTTCCCTCATGTTGTATCTCAGAGCTGTAAAACATGATCTTGTTTGCTGTGCCTATATATATATATGTATATATATATATATATATATATATATATACACACACACACATATTTATCTAGCACTACTTTCTTTTTGTCTTCATCATTGTCCCTCTGACTGTGTGAATTTTCAGCCCACCCAGCTTGATTGAGCATCTTTGGAGTGAGTTTCTTCTAAGATACTTGCAACTTGCTCCTTTTGCTTGAGCATCCTAGAAATGTTGGGAACCTCTTGACTTTAGGAGATATAAAATCTACTGTATTCTGGTAGGCTGTACTTTTAAAGGTGAACAATCGACTGCTTGTGGGAATGCTTCAGTTGACTTATTTGTGATTCTGTGTTGCTGTTGTTTTGTTTCACTACTTCTAAATGCCCAACTATGGATCAGCTCCTACAAACTATTTAGAGGCATACTCCGAACTAGAGCTTTATTTAGATCTAAGCATAGTTTTCATGAGTTTCACTGATAGTCAAATCATTGCTTATTGTGAGAAAACCTAGATCACCCACCAAAAGCCAAGGGTGGTGTCCAGTTGTTGTAGTCTGCCCCCATAACTGTCCTAAGAAGTTGAATATGACAGTTGGGAATCACCATGCCTGAGTTGCACTCCAAAGACATTGGATTCTGAACCATCAGAGATATTTGTTTTTCCCCAAACACAAGCACCCTTCTGACCTTGCTAATTTCTGATGGAAACTGAAAATCTTTTTGTTATAATCAGAGTCAAGTATCAGTTCCAGAAAGCCATTACTATGCATTATAGGCACTTAGGCACATTAGAAAACAAAACAAAACAAGCTATCTACCACTTTCCAGGATTAATGCTATGAAACATTTTATGGGTGGTCCTTAAGAGGACAGAATGCTGCACTAATGTGTGACTGCATGGCAATTAAGCTTAATTAGGGAAGGTTTTGAAAAAGACAGATGAAAGTAAATTATGGGAATGAAAGCAACTGTGGTTTTGGGGACCACGCTCTGTTACATTAGTTCAGTGAAGCATTGCTAATATTGTCCCCCGTCTATCACACTTTGACACGCATCCAGAAGTTTGTCAAATCAAGCATTTTTCTCTAGAAGAAGGAATCTTTTCGGAGCACATTCTTCACCTGGTCTCTGCTGAAACCAGTTTTCTTCAGGAGACGGCACCGCTTCCCTACTAAGAGGAATAGCTGACCCTTAATGTGACCATCCGGTTTAGTTTAGCATTGCCTCTTTTCTACATGGAGTAACAGAAATAATGATGTATGTGGATTTTGATTTTCTTATGTGTGCTGGAAGAAATTTTTCATAACTTCCTATTTTTAATGCTTCCTTAGATTTACAACTGAGCACTCAGAGCATCTGATTCTGGTTTTCCCCAGTGACCCTGGTAAGCAGGGTTGCAGCAGCTCTCAAGCTTTATTCTGCATGTTTTGAGAGTGTATCATCAAACAGGCTCTTTCAGAGCAGAGGATTTCTGTGCTTGGAAAAAGGCCGTTCTAAAACTAGGTGCATGATCCCTCTCCTACAGAATTTTAAGAGAAACAAAGTTTAGTATACTGAAATCCTAAATGAAACTGAATTGCTTTTCTCTGCCTTGGACTAAAATGGTTGTTACTATAGACACTGTTATAGTTTGTAGTGTTACATTGGATTTTATTAAATTATGGAAAATAATTAAGTAGAAAAGCAGGAAACAAAGGCTATGCAGTCAGATCCTTTTTTAGCTCAAATAGTGCCTGGTGTTGCTTTCCGCCAGGACAGTGGGATGCTTTTTTCCCTAATGAACTTTTCATGTCCAAGATGAAATACAGATTCTGTGGACGATTTATTAAGAAAAGCACCACTTTCATGTGAGCAGTTTTCAGACCAACAGGGAATTTATATATGGAAATCATATATGAGTAGAGGGAAACACCTCATAAAAAGAATGACTACGTGGTCAGCAGCTGTAATTTATGTGCATTCTTTTTTAATAAAAAAACGTGTGTTGAGACCAATCTTTTTCATTTTTATAGCAGCTCAACATGATAGCTTCAACTGCAGTTGTTTAACCTTCTGACTTTCTTTGTTTTGTTTTGAAAAAAGGAAAACTAAAACCAGTACTTTTTGTTTCAGATACTGAGCTGATTGTTGCGCGAAAAGTGCAGTAAAGACACCTTTCTACACTGAAAGAAGCTAAAGTGAGTGTTGAGAGAAATACTGCTGATAAAAGTGTGTATTAAAAATGAAAATAGACAAGAGGATGTTAAGTACAAAAAAGAAGATGCTTGGAGTTGATGGCTGAGCACAAATAGCTGCATACAGGTAATCCAGATACACCTGCATTTGCCTTAACTCTGTTTGTTAGATACATGTTTACCTGCGTGTACACAGATACAAAATGTGGAAGGTACAGTTAAAAAATCAATTTCTTGCAAGGCAAAAGATGCTGCAGACAAACCTCTACATGGGATCTCTTAGCACAGAGTTCTATTTATAGAACCACGGAATGCCTTTCTGGAGACAGATCCCCTTAGCAGGGGAATGCTACTCAAATCCCATGTTTTCCTCCACATGTGCAACTGGGAAGTAAAGGATCAGCCTAAGAGTTTCTGGTATGTGAGGTAATACTTGGTAACAGAATACTTTCAAGGCAGCTGGCGCAATGTCCTTGATAGGGTTGTTACAAGCCCCCCATAGACTCATTCTTTCATGGAGATGATGAGATATTGGGAAAACCTGATGTAGTTAGGCAATTGTAGGTGAACAAGCCATTTCCCTGCTAAAAGCCTAAAACCAGTGTTTATTACTTCCTGCTAGGTCACAGAAACTTTGCTCATCTGTCGTTTTGACAATAGCCACTCTTTTTTAATCTTCTTCGT
Organism: Lagopus leucura; assembly: GCF_019238085.1. Classification (NCBI taxonomy): domain Eukaryota; kingdom Metazoa; phylum Chordata; class Aves; order Galliformes; family Phasianidae; genus Lagopus; species Lagopus leucura. The sequence continues at coordinate 79,100,653 of NW_024962252.1, read as the reverse complement.
ATTCATGAACTGTTCTGCCCTCCACCTTTTTTTACACATCCTATAAATGCTTCATTCCAAAAGGTTTCCCAAGGCCTGTAGTGTTGCTGCAGGCATCTTCTACAGCAACTCAGGCTCCAAATGTCCTTGGAACGGTCTCAGGAGGGAATTCTCTGGGATGAATGAATAAGACTGGGCAAAGACTTTCATTCAGCTTTTTCTCAGTTACTGTCATGGAAAAATTACTTGGATTGATGCTGGGTTCCTGTACAGGAACCTGCAGAACATAGGGATTTGGCCTTCTGTGATTTGAATAATTTCTAAATTTTGTTTTATGCCAAAATGCTTCAGTGTTATTTGTTGGAAGAGCCACTAAAAAGCTGTTCCTGTACAGCTTGTAGAGACCTGCAGCAGTTACAGTTGCAACTCTCTCTACTTTCCCCTTGCGCCAGAGAAATTGAGGCTTGCATAGTGACCTGCTGAAAAAATACACATGTGGAGCAAACAAGCCCATTATTCCCAGATTTCTAGGCATTTTTCAGACTGTATGTACCACATTTCTTGCAAGGGATATTTATATTTAATATGTACAGGTGAAGAAACTCAGGCTTGCTGGTTTCCTTGGATTCCTTTCTAACCTGCTCTTGTTTCTCTTTTTCCCCACCTCCTCCCTTCTTTTGCGGCTTCCTGGCGTAAGTGCCCACAGCAAACCACTGTTCAGGATCCAGGAGCTGTACTCCATGGCAAGCCTAGTGCTAACCTCAGTGACAGCTGCCCAAATGCCATAATCACACATTCCCAGCACTCTGCCCTAACGGCAGGGGTAGGAAACTCCAGTTTATGTTAATAAGGTGTGGAGGGTAGCCAAAATATTTTCTGAGTTTTCCGGCTTGAAAGGGTAATGAAGCTAACTCTGTCTCAGTAAGCTGGCATGGATGCAAGCTAAACAACTGGAAAATGTGTTTTCAGTAAAAAATACAGTGCACAAACTCCGCAGGTTTAGAACTTCCACTGTAAGTTGAGGTTTTTCATCTTTCCACTTTTTTTCCAGCCTAACTACTCCCCTTCACACAGCAAGAGCAATGTGGGGGGAGCAGGCTTTTTCTGTAGATTAGTTTCACGCAGTTATTGCCAGTTTGAGAGTTGAACTCAGAAACATTTCTTATTTTATAGTAAAATAATGAATTGCTTAATATGAAGGGTAAACCCAAAAGCTTATTTCTATAAATTTTGTCCAAAATCTACACATTTGTTAGCAAAAGAAACCTCCACACTACTGTAAGCATGGTCAAATTCTTTAGGCTTGATTCAAAAAGCTTGCTCTTTTTGTCATTCCTCTCTGACCTCCTCCCTGTTAGTCCTGGGATGAAAGGCAAGCCAAAGATCTGCTGAGAAATGGGCCAAGCCACTGCTGACCTTTGCAAATCCAGTGCCTTCAAAGCGAGAGCTAATCGACATGTTCCCACGCTGTGTGTTGCTGAAACATACGATGCAATTCAAGGAATGAATTCACCATGGTGCAATCTCATTTTGAATCCAGTTTTCTTGCTATGTGTCAGAGGGTGAAGGAGGCAGAGTGCTGCACAGATTATAAACAGCAATCACACATGATAAGTTTCATAGACCTTGTAAGTCTTTGTTTGAAATATTTCCTACTTTGAAGGGGCTCTTTACCTTAAAATTTAAAATGCATCAGCACATCCTTTTGTTCTTCTACCCCTCAAAAACAGAGAGCCATTTTGCCGTGATTTAAAGAAAGATAAGCCAGTGGCTAATCAGGCTGAGAGTTTGTGATAAATAATCACCAGCTGGAAAGAAGTAGTTCTAGAGTTTATGAGCTGACAAGTAACAACAGCCTGGGGAGATGTTTGTGCGCCAACAGGTGCTATAGGTGAATAGCACAGTGATGCAGGAAGAGCTTTGGAATTTGTATTTTAAATTCATCTCCTCTCTCCCACTTTGCATGTTCAGATTTGGTGTGAGTGCTATTGCTGTTCTGCAGCAGTGTGACCAGGTCCCCCTACGGAAGATGTTTTATCAGTTCCACCAGGCACCTCAGGTATATGTGCAGGAAAGCGTATTGGCGCTCCTCACCTAAATCTTACAGTCTTTTTTTCTACAGGTGTGTGCAGAGCAGCAGAGTCTCACTGTGTCACGGGAGGAGCAGTTGATTATGTCCCTTGCAATCCCCACATGACTTGAGGGGCTGGGTAACGTGGTGCACCCATCCTGGGTATGGTACTACACTGCAGCCTGTTTACGTGCTGCAAGTGGTGCCTCTTAGCATAAAGTCGCTTTTTGTCTGGGGGAAAAGTGAGAGGACTCATTCCTCATTTAGCCACTGTAGGGCATATGTCATAAGTAGTATATCTCAAGCCATTTTGTCTGTGCCTAAGGGAGGAGTTCTGTAATTCCCAGTGCATGGTTCAGTGTCCCTCTCCTGGCAGAAAGTTACCACTCAGGCTGGGAAGCCATGGCAAGGCATGGCAGCCAGAAGACAAGCTGGTATGCGTTTGACACCTTACCACAGACTTCCTAGTGTATGGTTTATCCAGCTGTTTTGATCATACAGTGGCACCCGGAGATATTATGACCAATTTATTTCATTATCAGCTTTATTGCACAAATGCAATTCCATTAGAGCTGATGTAATGGAGAATCAGGCCCCCAGGCCAATGGGCTAAATTGTACCCTGGCTGTGTAAGCTGAACTTTCAAATGAAACCTCAATGCTCTCATTTTCAAGTTGTCCTTAGCAAAGCAAATGAAAATATATCATTGTTCTCAAGACTGCTGAATGAAGCAAGTCCTTCTTTTTTTATTTTCATAACCATGAATAGTAATTTCATCTATTCATGACTAATAAAATAGTTTGCTAACTAACCAGATTTGGTGAACTGTTTCATCAAGTGTTGCAACAAGAGAATTGTTTGTATTTTTATTAATCTCTCAATATTTTTGTTATTTTCTGTATCACAGTTAGATTTTTCAGTCTTCTGGACATCGAAGATTTTGGAGAAGAGATTGTATAGCTGGATGGGTAACATCTGTTACCAGATGGATTTAACAGTGAGAAGGGGAGAGGGCTAATTTATACTCTTCTTCCCACTGCTGGCACCTTTCACTGTGGCACTGTATTCTAGTCCTGTGGCAGAGATTATCTTTGCACAGAGGAAGCCCTTATTCACGTGATTACATCTACCTTTAAGTTTTGCTGCTGTTTATAAGACAGTAACAAATGCCTTCATGATAGCCCTTGGGCTTGGCCTTCCAGTAATTTTTTTTAAAAGAAAAGAATAGGAGAGTAGCTCTAACTTTGTTAGTTAAAAGCAGTGATAGATTTTAATTTCTGACCTTTTAAAGTCACACCAACATCAAGCTTCATCTTACTATACATTCAAAATGCAAAGCATAAGTAAACAGGAAACACCTGTAACAGGTGCCTTGGATAGTGAATTCGACAGAAAGAGATGCTGAAGCGGAGTTTCAGCTTAATAAATGTCATTTTCTCTGCTGCCCCCTCCCATTTGCATTGGGACTAAACATTTGTGTGAACCCTCTTTTGTTCCTCAGCTGGAGTAAAATTCCATGTGTTCTTCCTTAGATTACCGACTATTTAGGAAAGATCTTGGAGAGGAATGGTGATTTATGGTATTGCAAAGTTCTGACTGATGCAAACAGGCTGTATGTCTGATAATGTTATTCTTGCAAACCACTGTGCCAAGAAAAAAAAAAAAAAAAAAAACTGATCCCATTTAGATGTAAGTAAAAAGCTTTAGAAATTTGACCTGATTCAAAAAAGTTGCACTATGTCTTATTCTTCTCTTCCTTCTTCCTTCTTCCTCTTGTTATTTTACATCTGTTTTTGTATTCTTATTTGCATGTTGTGGTTTTAAATACCTATCTTCACGTTCTTAGAACTTCCAGAAAAAAACAGCATTTGCAGTACATATATTGCCTATGAAAGGTTCCCTATGACCTATGAATATTGTAAGATACTCAGTTTGATTAAAGATTGAACAGCTTATTCTGAATACAGTCTCTAAGCAAGTGGAAAATAAGAAGGTTATCAATCAAAAGTAGTCATGTATTCACCAGGGGGAAATCATGCTTGATCAACCTGGTAGCCTTCTATGATCTCATGACTGACTGAGTAGATAGGGGGAGAGTAGCAGATGTTGTGTACCTTGACTTTAGCAATAACACACATGTGGGTAAGCTCAGGAAGTGTGAGAGACAAGTGAATGGTGAGGTGAATTGAGAACTGGCTGATTGGCAGAGCTCAGAGAGTTATAATCAGTTACACAAAGTCATACATAATAGATTGACTAGACTAGATTGACTAAGTGTTGGCCGCAAAGGAATGCTTATTTATGTTGAATTTCAAATATCATACGATCAACAATCATCTGAAGCAGTACAGAAACTGTGAAAGTGTCCATAGCTAAAAAAATAAAGCTCTATGGCTCTGCAAGTCCACTATGAACACATAATAACATTTTTCTACTAGCAATTACATCTGCATAAAATATATCGGACTGTGGTTTGCCGATTAAGTTTAAAGTATGGACAAATTAAAGTACAGTAACTTTGAAAGTATGAATTGATCTAACCAGGGCTGTATTATTTGCAGGAAAATGAACTGAGATTACTGATGGCTCAGTGCACAGGAACAGCATTTGCTGTGATAGAAAAGTGTATACCATGGATTAACTCAGTCGTTTTTGTAGTGGCCTGTTTCTCATTTTACATGCTCGGCACTTTGATCCATACTGTAATGTAGGTACATATAATCCTGGGAAATTTGCTGCCCAAACTAAAGATTAAATAATTTAATCAGAGGTATTTTCACAGGGATTTTTCAAACTATTTTAATTATGTTTCATTGTTTACAGTCTGTGTCTTTCTGGGAATATTATATCTAGAGGCAATTTAAGAATACAACCTGCTTGTAAGCTCAGGTGTTTGAAAAGTTTGAAAGCAATCAAGAAATTGGTTAGTTGTTATAATTTGTAGTGCCAGAATAATTAATCTTTGAATGTATTTTTCTCCTGTTAAACATTTTACTCTTTTTATGAATTTCTGTCTTTATTTTTGCCATTCCTCTGCTAGTAAATATTTTTTCAAGTACTTTAAGAATAAATGATAGCTTTATTGTGTTTTTGGACAGATTTTGAGCTCTTCTATGTTTCTATAACTTCACAGAATATCCAAAGGCCTGAGAGGTGTTATTCCAGATTTACAATTGTGTAATTCAGAATGAATCCATTATCCATTTACATCTGCATTCAGAGATGATGCTGTAGTCATCCAGATCCCTAAAGTGGTGATCCAGTCCAGTTCTTTAGTACTGTTTTAACTGTTGTACTCACAACTGTTATGAATTTCATATAGCTTAGACTGTGGGAAATAGGTATAAAGATAAAATGAGCTCTTAGAGATGAAAACCACTGATATTTTTTACTAATTTCTAGATCTCTTATGTCATTAATGCTCTTTGGGAAAGTTCTGATTTACAAAATATGATCTCATAATGTGTTTTATCTTATTGGCTTTTTGCCACGTTGCCAGAATGTAGTGTATTCATATGGAGGCATCCAAAATGCATGCTTCAGCAGTGCGTGCATGCAGAGAAAGAGTACAAAGCTGTTTTTCATTTCTATAAACAGATCCTAGTTATACCTCCGAATGAATTTTTATTATTGGTTTTGTGGTTCTGATTTTGATTTTGTTTGTTTGTTTGTTTAGTTGGTTCACTGATTTTTTTTAGTTGTTTATTGTATGCTCGCAGGAGAAGTCCCAAGTTTCAGAAGTTTCATCACTTTAATGCTTCTAAAAGGCTTACTGGAAACCATGAATGTCTGCTCACAAATGTAGCGCCTACGACACTTTCAGACACCTATTCAGGATAAATCCCTTAGAACACACTACATATTTTTCCACGCTTCCTCAGAAAGTGCTATTCTAGAAAAGAAAAGATGGCCTGTTTGCTTCTATGATGATTTTCTAAATTACCTCTCTATTTAAGAAAGGACAACTTAAGAAACAGTATCTTGAAGAACAAGTTATCACTAGCCTTCATAGAGAGATTTTTGGTTTTCAAACATTCATGTAGTTCATCTGAACTGTCAATTCCCCCAGCTCTAGTAATTTAAAACCCATATTTTCCGTAGAACTATTCAGTCACATACAAAATGTTAGTAGAAGAAGGGGAAAAAAAGGAAAAATGTGATCCTGATCAGAAATCAAAACTATATCAGTAAAAGGCAGGATCAAATATGAGCTGAACAGGGATTAAATTGCCAGTTTCAGTTGAGTTGAGACCACTTTGAGACATTCAATTGAGACCGCTTTGAAGGATCTGGGTCTTTAGGAAAAGCTGTGAAGATCAGCTATTCAACAATTTCTCTTCTTTGGCAGTATCTTATCTTAAGAACAAATACATTTTTCTCCTTGTCATCTTTTCACCTTTTTTTCATCTAGCTATATCTTTACAATTATATATTAGTTATAGATGGATAGAGAGAAAATCATATTTTTTTTTTTTGGCAGACCTTTACATCTTGGCCCTTTTCCTTCCCTTGACTTATTTGTTTCATTTTTTTAAATTCTGTTTCATTTTTTTATTCTTCTGTTGAGGGAATGCAAATGCAATTATACTCACTTATCAGATGGTTTTTCAAACCTATGATATTGGAATAGATAGAAATGAGAAAGTTGTAATCCTCAACTGCGATGCACTCCCACTTATTTCCATTCAGATATGAGAAGTTATGAAACAAGATCTTAATTACCAAGAACCAGACTAATCTCTAAAACTGGAGCTGGAATATTCAGTATAACTTCTTAGTAAGAAAAGAGAGTGTTCAAGGAAATAGCAAGCAGCATTTAACAGCTTTGTATAAAGTATTATTTTTCAGAGAGTATTGAACCCAGTTAGAATAGGGAAATTTAGAAACTGTGTAGAGTCATGCCCTCCATAGATCGAATCGCTGTCTAAGTCAGGAGAGAGTTTAGATAAAGTTCACATCCAGATGCTTTGCCATCCATTGGTGAAGAAGCTGGTGCTAATTTGAGCGTCTGATATGTAGCTGATAGTTCACGTGTTTCTAGCTTTGTTAAGCAATGCCTTTTTAAAAATCTTTTTTTTAGGCTGGATTTTACTCTTCTGGCAACAGCTTTTATAGGACTAGTGTTGTTCTTGTTTTTGTAGCATTTTTCAGTTTCCACCATAATACTTTCACACTTGTAGAATTCTAGAGTTATTTCAGTTTTGTGGGCTTTAGTTAATAATCGTCAATGACCTAGCCAAAGCATGAGAAGTGATATTCATTGGCAGGAGCACGGCATTTTACAAGTTCAAAGATGGTACGCAGAAAAATTAAACTGTTGGGAAGTTTAGTAACATACTTTTGGCATTCCTTCACATTCTTGTATAGGAGATGGATTACTGTATGAAATAGGTTAAATTCTCTGTCTACTCAGATAAATTCAGTGTGATTCTCCTGAGTAGAGTTAACTCGACGGTCTGCCTCTCTGTTTACTTGACTACAGCAGTGAAGTTGTTATGTATGTCAGATTGTGGCTTTTTGTTGTAATCAGACCACATCAGCAAAGAGTTATCTGGACCTATATGAAGCATAGCTGGTAGAGACTCAATTTGACAACTTGTGTTGTGTCAGTTTCTCTCACTTTCTTTTAGCAAACCATGTGGAAAAAAAATAAATAAGAAAAAATAATCATGACAGTTCCTCTCAGTTTTTATAGTGACCTCCTAATTTCTCAGAATGTAATACATGCTTAGTACTTAGGAAATATGAATGAAATATGAATGTCATGGACTACTTTGCTGACTGAGGAAACTTCAGTTATTTTTTCAATCAGAATATGTATATATCCTTACCTCCTGAACTGGACAAAGTGGATGATAAATAATCACTTTTATCACCTTTCTGAAATAATTAACTTGTCTCCTCTCATACCAGAAAATACCAAACCATCAAGCTAGAAAGCAGGCTTTGTGAATAGCCTTGCTGAATTCCTAGTTGTTTGCTCTGGCAGTTTCCAATGAAGCAGCTGGTTGTCTTTGGAAAGCTATGCCTGTTGTTTTGAGTTTGAACATCATGTGTCTTTAATTTTCAGCACTAGCCAGAGGGATAAGTATCACAAATATCTGCTTGTAGGCCTCTTGCCCTTGGGAACCAAATATATACTTGGCAGCCCCTCTGACTGTGGGACTGAAGAGGGAATCAAAGTTGACTCATTGCTTTATATCCTCTGAGGCAGAAGAAAGAATAAAACGGGCAATTGCTGCTTCCTTCAGTTGCCTGAAGCAATTCTTTCCTAGTTTGTAAAAAATAAACTAATGCCATTTTCTAAAATGATTTGCCTCCTATTTGAACAGAATATTCCATCCAGTTCATATAGCTAAGTCTGGGACTGTACTCTCCCTAGACTTCTGTGTTTCCCAGTGCAGTCTTGAATAGGGTTCAGACCCTACTTGAGTTGCTCCAAGTTAAATGTAAATCAGAAATGGATATTTACATCTTTCAGACAATATTCATCTCCAATGGAATCTTGTTCTTCAACTGAACAAAAACAAACTCTAACTGAAATCACATTATCACAGAATTGTAGGGTCTGGAAGGGACCTCTAGAGATCATAGCGTCCAGCACCCCTGCAAAGCAGGCCAGCACCCCTACAGCAGGCAAATTAGTTCATAGAATGCTATGCGCACTGTTGGGGACACATCTCTGGAGTGACCTTATTTTTTCTTCCTAAGCGGTTAACATGTTTTGATCTCCTACTGCATGATTAAGGCCAAAACAGATGAAGACCAACCTATGACTTTTAGTGAAGCGATGTTTATTACCACGCCACTGGGCATGCCTTACAAATATTCCCAACTTTAGATGTGATACTGAAATGAAACAACAATGTTAGCAACATCACAATATATAGGGGAAGCCTGAGCCCCAATGTATGCATTAGGTAAAGATCAAGCAGGATGCCAGATGATCTTTGATTCATTTTAGAAATGTTGCTAGGCAGAGCTCCAAGCTCGCACCAAGTGATGCCAAGACATTTGCTCATGCCTCCGTCATCCCTTATCTAACGTGGTGTAACTGCCAGAAATAATTTGAAAAACTTCACACATTGCACATTTTGCACATTGCTCTTTTCTACATAAATATTGTTTGTGATTCCCACTTAAAAATAGAATCCAAGTCTTGTATTTGAGATCAGCGAGGATCTGTCTTTAAGACAGCGCTTACATTTTTCTAGGAAAACTATTCTTATTATTTTATAATCAGCTCAGCTTAGCACAGAGGTCTTATATAAGAAGCAGGCAGTTATCAACTGAGAAAGTCCAGCATTTTTTTCTTTCTTAGAATTCAGATTTGTTATTAGTCCCTAAATTCAGTGCTTTGTTAGGGAGTATGCTTTTGAACTGTTAAGAGACTTGTTATACTACACAGATACAAAAAGAATTTTAGCTGAGGATAAGCTCTAAAAGATGAACGAATATATTAGCTTAGCATGAATCTGATCTTACCTTGTCTTGCAAAAAAGTGATACAGAACCCACTGGAATTTGTTGTTGTCTCAATGCTGAAGAAGACAGGGCTCAAAATGATTCTAGTTATTCCTGGTTGAAAGGTAAATTGCTATGACTTTCTAGATGTTTTATTTTAAATATGCTTATATATTATCTGATTATATTTTAATATATTTATTTATTCACTCTGTCTAGCACCCAGAATATGGCATTGATTTATAAGGAATCCATACAACTTCAGGAGTATATTCAGGCATCCAACTGTGTAATTAGTGCTGTAAGTTCAGGATTTTTTTCTTTTTGACAAGTTAGATTATAAGTGATGATTCCATTAGTGTCTTTTATGTCTTCTATCTGTAATTTATTGTCTTGGAATGACAAAGGCTCTTAAAGCAGTGTAACTCACTTTGTATAGAAGAGCCAGGGAAAGATGTGTTGCAATGCAAAGTCCATTTGTTTCTTTTTCCTTACTCCTTCTTTTAGCCCTTATTTACCCACTCAAGGTCAGGCTGGATCAGGCTTTGAGCAACCTGATATAGCTGTAGGTGTTCCTGTTCATCTCAGGGGAGTAAGACTAAATGGTCTTTAACCAGCTGATTCCAACTCAATCAATTCTATTATTCTGTAGGAACCATCCTGTATGGTTTTTCATAGACATGGAAGGCACTCTGTACTTGAGCGAAGGCTGAAACAAGAAAAGCAAAGAAGAGTGAAATGCTAAGAGAAAAGAAGAGAAGAATTCAGGAGGATCTATAAAAAGTTTAAATTGGTAAAACATGTATGTGAGTGGGTAAAAGGGAATAAAGCGCAACTAAGCCATAGAAGCCTCAGCGGGACTCTGAACATTGTTCTGAACATTGTTCAGAATGCATTGCAGTTTGCTTTAAAGAAACATCAAGAATACCCACATCCTTAGAAAGGGGACTTTTTTGTAGTTTAGCATTTATTTTAACAAATGCATGAAGACAGACCTTTTCCAGACCACAGTGTCATTCTGCTGTGGTGTGGGGAATTTCTTGTAGGAATTTATGAAGGCAGAAAAAACTCTTCTGCAAAAGAGTTGAACTGTGCATCTTAAGCAAAGCTGAGCTGGAGGATGCTTTGCTACCCTTCACTAGAAAGGGCACTGGAGTACTTTTCCAGCCAGGGCAGGCAGCCAGCTCCTTGCTTCTCTGCCATGGCGGGCACAGCTTTTTGAGATGCTCAGGGGGGTCCCTGTGTGCACACTGATACCCAGAGGAGCATGAATGGGTGAGAGAGGATAGCTTTGCTGCTTCTCCTTCAAAGTGAGATGGAGGAGAAGGATGAGTGCCATTCACAGAAATGTATATTCTCAGCTACTGGAGCAGCATTTCTAATTGCTGTATAATGAGGACAGCTTAGGTTTGATGTCTCCATGCCACAAGTGACCCAGACATTTCTCTCTTCTTTCCTTTCCTGCCTCTGCTTGCCCTCCTATGTCCCTGCTGCTTCCTGCAGGTAAGCCTGAGTCACCACTGCTGAAAGCCACCTGGGCTGCTCCTTTAGAAAACCCTGAGGCTGACAGAAAAAAACACAAATGTGAGCTTCATTCAGCTCTGTAAATGTGACATGTTCTGTTGATTGAATCTATTTCTGCAGTCACCTCTGCAGATCCCATCTCCTGAGAGCACCCAGTCTAACTCAGGGGGCAAACCTGGAGCCAGATGGGGCTTTTGACAGACAGGCTTCTGATAAACTCTTATTGTAGTCCCAAGAACTCAGAGCTGTTAGGACCCAGTCCTGCCCCTTGTCAGGGAAGATTTCTCCCCCAAAGTGTCCTTATATATTCTGAATGTTCAGCTGACACTGTTGGAACAAGAGACTCCTTCTCTGGCAGATTAGTGTAATGTTGTGGCTGGGAAAGACATGAACAGCAATGATAATGGTGAAATTATGAAGACTAATGAGGAATTGAGCTGTTATCTATCTCATAAATACATATTCTAATGTACAGAAAAACCACAGTGTTGACTGGAAATACTGTAATCCTCAGGGAAATCAAATAAAAAGAAGTTAGCCAGAAGTGTCACATATTTACATCTGGTTCACCTAAAGAAAATCTGACCATTTTTGAAATGGCTGCCAGCCAACATTTTAGGAATATTTGCATTGGGTTTCTGCTCATACAAAATGTTTTATGTCCAAGTACCCTCTGGTTCTCACATTACAATAATTATATTGATTGTTTGTTTACCATTTTATATGAACATTTCTGCCTGTCACATAATATATCCTGAACCAGTATAGTGTCATTTATAGGCACATGCTGCATTGATACATGCATTGTATGTAAGTTTTTAAAGGTGAAAAGAGAAATAGGATCATATCCTCATCTTGTTGATCAAGAAAATAAGTTTTCAAGAAATTATTCTGATGTGTGAGAAGGGAAGTCAGAATTAGGTCAGGATACATAGACCCAGTGCCTTTTTTTTCCATAGGGAGAGATAACATACTTTCTCAGGAGAGAGGTGTACCCAGATCTGCATGTTCCGTAGAATGCGTGAGGCAATCACTCTGCAAAGGAAGCACAGTTGGGCCCAGCTGTGGTGAAAGAGGTCATCTGCATGTGACAGCGCATAAAGAACATGCTGCGAGAGTTCAGACTTTGCTACATGATGTTGTGGGGGAGATTCAGTTCATATACTTAAGCTGAAGAATCTGTCTGCACAATAGGCTGCTTGCTTTGCACATTTAAGACCCACATTCATGCTAGTTGATTGTACGTCCTTCAGGTGATTTGGCATGGAGTACAGAGGAAAGGGAAAACATTCAAAAGACTAATGGTGGAAAAGAGAGTAGATAGTAAAACAAACAAACAAACAAACAAAACCTACCTGTAGGTTTACCCTGCAATCAAAATTCAAGAATATGCAGTTTATATCAATATCAATATGACAAGCTGTCTTTTTCAGTAACATTGTGTTTTTTTGTATAAATAGTAGACTCCAACGGATATTTCAGTGTTTTTCTAACATGAGAAGCTGAAAATGTCCATCATCATTATGATAAAACAAAGTAATAATATATGTGGATTGTCTGTTGTTTTACTTTCCTCCTTGTAGATACATAAGACAGATAAAAGAAGAAAAATCACAGCGAAAAAAAACAACTTACAGTATGCAAAGGTTTGTGTTTTTGTTGTTAGTCTTTGTGTTTGTTTTTTGTTTTCCAGAAAGTACCTTTGCTTTAAGTATAGGTATGATCCTTTTCAAAATATATCAGATAAATCAGAAGTGAAAAGTGATATTATTTTCTTACTTAGCTGGGACTTACAGATCCATAGACACTGAGCCAACAATGTGTTATGATCACTGTCTCACTTGACTCATATAAAACAGTCACCTCGCCAGGAGCTTGGCTGGTAGGAGCAGGAGCTCTGCCCCAGTCCTGCTCTGCAGAAGGTGAAAATGCCTGGTGTCAGCCCTTCAGGCTGCCTCTAGACAGCACTGTGGGCATCTGTGCTGGCTGTTGCACAACATGGTTTGTAGCAGGGCACGTGGCCTGGCCACAACTGCCAACTCAGTGGTGATACTTGATCACTTGGAGTTACATGGGGAAGCCTTCATGGTGTAACTGCAGCATCTGTCACAAGTGCACATACACTGAGATATGGAATCTGAGTCTTTGTTTTGCAAGAACCCACTGTCAGGCAATTCTTTGTGTTGTAGTTCTTTATAGAAGAGATTCTTTTCATGCTTTGCTGTGCCTCACACTACATTTCACTTTGCATGGTTGCATGGATTTGCTACCAGTAGCTACGATTACACAAACATGTAGCAAAAAGCGTTAAGGATGCTCCAGAAAGACTGTGAAAAACATGACAGGAGTTTGTGATACCTGCTTTATTCTCTGGATGATGGTACTTTGCTGAAATTTTACTTTGGTGAAACTCCCAAAATTTCAACAGGAAGAATAAGTGATTCTGAAAGGATCCCTCAGGAGCCAGCCTATTTGTTTAAGAGGGCTGTTTACTGAGCCCTTCTATTGTTAAGTCTGATGAAGTTTATCTTTTGTTCCCTTCTATTTAGCATCCCCTGCTTTCTTGAAGACAATGTACCGTATTATGGTGGGGAAAAAAAAGAAGAAAAAAAGCAGATTTCTCTGGACAGCAATCATCCTTCAGCTTCTGTAAGTATTTTTTCTTTTGAAAAATTACTACATACTTGGAAAAAACACTATTCTACTGCAGGAAGATATTCTCACTGATAAAGTAAGACCCCTGAAAAACAGGGATCTTGTCCAATTTGTGACATAGATTAGAGCTAAGGAGCTAGCACCATCAAGGAGCAAACCAGCTAGCAGCAGTCAAACACTGTAGGCCTGTATATCAGCATTAATTTTAATGACACAACCTATTAACTTTTTGAAGGCACAGAGAATATTAGAAGTAGAAAGCACAGAAACTTTAGATAGAGGGAAATAGCTTTCACATTTTGATAAGCTACAAAAAAATGTCTATTCCAAGCAGAGGTGTTCTGCATTATTCCATTCCTGTTGGCTCTTTGGGGGGTTTCATTAGATGTAGGAACTTCTTGCCACAGTAGTATAGGTCAGGCATTATTGTGGCTCTTTATGATACTGACTAACGCAAGTCATGTATACAAACCTAGGAAGTATTTATTTATGTGGAATACCTACTAAAGTGGGCTACAAATCATTTAAAGATGCCTATGATATGAATCATACCACAATTTCACGGATAAGTGGAAACATTATGCAACTTATTGAGTTTTTAAAACGCTAACGAATGTGAACTACCCAGCAGACTTGAGCTGGACCTTTTCACCCCTCCTAATATATGCTGTGGGTATTTAATATTCCTCACTAGGGAGTAATGCTGGCATACAAGTCAGCAATATATTAGACTCTGGAGCCATGAACCTAGTGAGAACACAAACTAAACTGATTTTCAATTTTGGTACATTACAAAAAGGGCTATTATTGTGGGGTTAGAGATGTCAAAGTTGGTGACCTGGTATAATGAAGTATTCCCTGCTACATAGTCAAGCATGAAAAGTAATTGGAGGCGGTGTAAACTTTTAGAAGCTTAGAGTCTTCTCCCCCTCCCCCTAATTAAATATTCTTTTGCAAACACTTTTTTATATTTAAGTAATTATTTTTATGAAGCCTTATAAAAGCCGAAGTGATGTTCCTGTAAAATTTGCAGTTGACAAAGAAATGTGTTTTTTAAAAGGAGGTCACATCTTGATGCTTGGGTTACTTACATAATGCACTGATGAAAAGCAAGTTGCTACCTGCCAGCTAGGAATGACATTAAAATATTATGGCAGCATGTGACCAGCTTTAGAGCTTAAAATCTTGAAAGGACACAGACAATGTCCCCTTTGAAGAAAATTCCTGAAGATCACTTTACAATTTTTGCTAAGCTTTGAAACAGACTAAAATACCCCATGTCCAAGCAGCAAAGATGAAAGTTGTTATTTCTCAGCTGCAACTTTTACATCTGATAAACAACCTCTTAAGTTTGCAGAGGTCTTTCAACATGTCTGTAAGAAGAAAGAGGTTAGCATTTATCCTCTGGAATTGTGTATGAATACTTTAAATCCCATATTACAGGCTTTCAAAAGTTCTCCACATCCCGACTTACTGTGCTGGCTTTGTTATTCCTAATTTCCCCTGGTATAATACAGTGCGAGCTGGCACAACATTGCTCCTGATTTACTAGACTGCAGAGGGCACTCCTATATAAGAAGGAATTGCAACCTCTAGGCTCATTTATTTTTAGTCCCAATCATTCATTGTTATTTTTTCTTCCTTAATAATTACGGACACTGTTATTACA
>NW_024962252.1:78926717-79085279 GCF_019238085.1 Lagopus leucura | reverse complement strand
CCCACGTGTATACAACTACAATGTCTGTCAATGCACTTATCATACTTCAGGTCAATAGCCTCAGAAATTAGACATATACAGAAGGACTGTCTCTAATATAGCTTCCCTAGGCATAACTTGACCAAGGAGTGGAAGGAGACATCCTTTGTTACATGTCTGGAAAGTTGAGGAAGTTCTCTCTGAGGCAGGTCATCCATGGAGCAGTATGAAAACCTCTTTCTTCTTTCTCTTGTTGCGTCTCCAGAAAACGTTTGTTGGAAGCATTACCATTGTGTGGATTTTAGCTGGGATAAATTACTGCAAGGAACAAAGTAGCCTCTCAAGCAATAGATCCTGAATTTTGGGTGAATCTTTGAACCTTGCACTGTTCCTCAGGGACTTGATGAATGGGATGGGGCCAGAGAGCTGCATTTTGCTCAACATAGCAGAAGCATGGGGTGCAGACCATTTGCCAAAAGCAGTGCTACGAACTGGGGACTTTCTGGATAGCAGACAGATGGGATACAGCTTCTGTAATGTAGACACCTGTAGGGCTGTTCCATTAGGCCATTAAAACCTTGAAATGCCTTAAGATTAGGAGGAAGCAAGTGTAGTTTATGGTGACTGTGGTCCCACCCCACCTTTCTGCTTTATGAGTGAATGTCTGTAAGTCCAGCATCTCAGCCACGTGGCTGAATGGCTTAAAATCAACAGAATTAATTCTGGAAGTTCAGCTGATGGATGTACAGGTTCTGCATTGCAGTTTAAATATTTTCCTCCAATATTTACCTTTTTTCACTGAGAACAAGTCCATGCTAGCTTTGGCTTCTGCATGGGACACAGCTCATGTATCAACCACAGACAGCAAATGGGACATTCTGTTTTCTGTGGGCAGTGGAAAGTGATCTGCCTTTTCACATTTACTTCTGGAACCTTTCACAAGGGAAGTCTAAGATCAAGCCACTGCTGTGCCAAAGCAGAAGGAAAAAGGGACCTGGCTGCTGGAGTAACAAACATACTTCCACATCTTAGCTCTGATTCATGCTTAGTTTCAAATGGAGGACCTCACATTTCAAGTGAGATATTTGCTCAGTAAAATATGTGCATTTTGTATTTCATTACCACATGCTATATATCTCATACAGCGGTTAAGTAATGAAGGAGTGAGGAAAAGGTTGTAATTTGGGGGAGCTGTAACCGTTAAGATTCTATTGAATGGGATTTTCCCTTGTTCTGTACTGTTATCTACTAGATAAAAACATTGTGCTTTATGATTGAGCTAATTGTGCTGGACAAGCCAGTCTGCAGTCCTAGAAGCCTAGATTTTCAAATGCGCTGAGCACAGGCAGCTGCAACTAAAGACAGTGGGGGCATTTAAATGTGCAATTAAATGTGAAGTTCTCTAAAAATTCAAACCAGAGGCTGGCTGTAAGATTGGAGCAGAGATGCTACCTTGCCTCATGGGTGCTATGAAACTTGTGATGAACCGAAAAGTTACACTGAAAAGACTATGTAGAGATGAAGTCTTTCTTCAGAGTGGGGTTTGAATATTAAAAAAAAAATGCCTTGAATGAAAGAGAAGAATAAAAAGAAAACAAGCAGGTATAGCTTGCCTATTTGTGGACTGAATGGATGTATCATCTCATTCCCCCTCACTCTTCCCCCCCCCAGTATGTGCACTTAATATGTATACCACATGGTCTGAATTAATATTGTGCAAGCGTATCTAATTCTAGCATTCCCCACTCTTATTTTTTAATACATGTAATATGCATAAAGAATGTGTATTTGAGTAAGAAGTCTTTATAGAATCACTGAATAATTTAGGCTGGAAGAAGTATTGGTGGGTCATATAGTCAAGCCTCTGCTAAAACCAGGGTCAATGCTGGAGTCAGCACAAGTTTTTCAGGTCTTTGTCCAGTTGGGTCTTGATAATCAAAGTAACATTCATGATGCCTTGAGGCAATTGGTTCCATTGTTTAACTTTGGGAAAGGTCTGGCATTTTGAAGGCAGATCTTTGTATATGGCTATTTAGCTAAGCTTGTACTGAAGATATATCTAAATGTTAAAATACAGGGTTGGAAAAACAGAAGGAGAAAAGCTGCTTTTAGTCCTACTATACATATGCTACAAATAAATTTGAGTTCTTAAATGTCAGTATTACAAACCTGGGTTTCTGAGAGTTAAAGATAACTGCAATTTCATTTATATATTTCATATGCTTTGTCTTGTCATGTCAGTCATATTTTGGAATTTGATTGCACTGTAAATTTTGATTGCACTTGTCTGGTAAAATTAAGTAGGTCCTTATACTGTAAGTATAACACAGTCTTGAATGTGTAGAACTTAGAAACTGCAGTCATCAATTTTCTGAATGCCTTTAGTAGAAGAACACAACCCAAGTACCTTGGTTTACCACTACATGCTGTAGTGTAAGTGGCTGGAAGGCAGCATGGCAAAAAAGGCTCTGGGGGTTCTGATGGGTACCAGCTTGACCAAAGCCACCAATGCACCCTTGCAACAAAAGGCCAACAGCGTTCTGAGCTGCATTAGGAAGAGCATTTCTAAAAGGTTGATGGAGGGGATCCTTCCTGCCTACTCAACACAGATGGGACACACCTGGAGAGCTGGATTTAGTTCTGGTTTCCCAGGGCAGCAAAGACGTGGACATACTGGGGTATACCAAGGGCTATGAAGATGATTAAGGGACTAGAGCATCTGGCATGTGAAGAGAGGCTGGGAGCTGGGACTGTTGAGTCTGAAGAAGAGAAAACTCAGGAGGGATCTCTTTATTGTGTAGAAGCACTGTACGGAAGGGTGTAAAGAGAATGGAACCAGGCTTTTCTCAGTGGTATTCAGTGAAAGACAAGAGGCAGTGGGCACAAACACAGAAAGTTCAATTTAGAAAAAAAAAAAGTGTATTTTTTCTATGAGGGTGGTCAAACTCTTGAACAAGTTGTGGAGTCTCTATCCCTGGAAATACTCAAAACTCAACTGGACACAGTCCTGAGCAACAAGCTCTTAATGACTGCTTTTGTGAAGAAGTTGCACTAGATGATTTTCAGAAGGGTATTCCAACCTCAGCCATTCTGTGTTGAGCTAGGTAGTATTTTTTCCAATTTCTCTTTCATTCACTTCCCTTGCAGTGTTGGCAGAATAGATACATTTCCATCCTGTTCTGGTTTTCTGCTTATTTTCTCCTTTACCAGCTCCATCTTTTCCTTTTATGGACACTGCTCTCTAATTTTATAAGTGATTACAGTGTTCTGCTATATCTCCCAAAGTGAAAACCTACTTTTTCTTCTGGGAGTGAAGTGTCAGAGCAGCATTAATGAGTTTCCCTCTGTGAAAAAAAAAAAATAAATAAACAAAATATAATGTGGGATGTAGCAAGAACAGAAATTGAAGCATTCTTCCTTATCTCCCTGCAGTAGAAACCAAATTTATTTCATTGTACTATTCGAACTGAATAGGCTGAAGACTTATAAAGGGAAAGAACTAATTTTCTCATAATTACATATAAACCAAAGAAGTGACCGTGAATGAGAACTGACATCATAATAATAGTGGTAAAGTGTAGTTATTATATGAGAGCAGAAATTTGTAATTTAAATAATCTGAGGGAGAGGAGCTAAGGAAATAAAAATACCAAAGTTGAATACCTATAATAAAGATAATTAGAATTAGCAGTAAATATTGCCCTGAAGCGTGCTGTTACAGCTGAGACCATTTTGTAATGTCTAAGATGCTATGACATAGTGATTTATACGCTTCTCAACCTAAATGTTAGAGGAAAACTGTATTCTATTGCCTTAATGCATTTCCTGCCTTTCAGCGGATGGCTGTGACTGGCCTACTCACTTTTCAGACAGCTTTGAGTAGGTTTTTGAAATAAGTATTTAACCACATAATGACATGAACTCAGCAGTGTGCCTTGCTGGGGCAGTAGGAGCATTTTTAAATACCAATGCATAAAGCATGGAACTATAGCAGGCCATTTAAATGATTAACAATTAGATTCTCAGTAGGCTAGAAGAGAATTGCAAGATAATTGAAAATGCTTTGTTGTTGTAATAGCTACTCTTACTAGGATTGTAGTAACATTCAAAAACTGTTCTGTACAGCTACAGAAGACCTTTCAAACTCTATAATACTTCAGGGGGAGCAGACTCACAGTTCCAAATTGAACATGTTAATTATGGGAGGTCCACAAATCAGATATATGTATTTTTTTAATTTTGTTGTTGTTGTTGTTGTAGCTCTTTCTGCTTTTTTCTCTCTAACAAACATTTTGAACTAGCTGTTCCATTTGGTCTTTATTCTGGTTTCAGCTACCTCTCTAGCACAGCACCAGGAGGCAAGGAGGAGCCTGAAACAGGTGGCCTGAATTAGGCCAGTGGTTGTTCCATACCATATAACATCATGTGGAAGGTCATAAATCTGTGGGTAGTTGGCTAGGGGCTGGCTGCCGCTTGGGGGTTGCTGTCAGTCAGAAGGGATGAGACCTTGTGTTGCTGGTGGGCTGTTGTACTGTTGCTGTGCCTTAGGTGGCAAGTAATTGCGTTATGGCTCTCCATATTGCCATGATTGCAGTTTTGTTTCCATTTTCCTCTTCTGTCTCAGTAAATAGCTTTTATCTCAACCCATGAGTTGTATTTTGTTTCAAATTCTCTTCTTCATCCTACTTGGTAGGGAGGAGTGGGTGAAAGGCAGCGGGGTGTGGAGATGCTGCCTTCAATGATGGGTTTTGCTTCTGTGTACTATTGTATAAAATAAGACTCACTCGTATATTTACATAATGAGACCATTAATTAGTGCTGTTAGATCATACTTTCAAAAGTCTGAGTAGAATAGCCCTTCTGAACTTTATCTGCCCAGTTTCAGCAAGGCCACAAGCTCTTATTTTTTATACTTATGTTCAGGCTTTTTTAGTCTCGCTTGAATGTTTTGTTTTACTCCTGAAGATACTGACTGGGAGAAAAACATCACTTAATTTCTGCTAAGATCCAGGCTTAATGTTTGAGCTTGACTTTTCTCTACCTCTGGGGTTTTTTTTTTTGTTTTTTGGTTTTTTTTTTAATGTTTTATGTTTCCTCATTCAAACAAATTAATTAATAGTTCTTTAACATTATATAATCAAAGAATATTAGGTTGTTACAATCACAAACTAAACAAGAGAGTTAGGCAAAGCAGGCTATGATAACAAAAGAGAATAAATAGAAAGCTTACCCCTATACTGGGCTTGCTCACAAAACACCAGCAGAGGCAATCTCTAAAAGAGATCCTTCCCCACTGGTAGCCAGCTCTTAAATAGATCTAGGAGGGCTGGAGCCTGGCTCCACCCCTTCCGGCAGCACAGGTGAATTGCCTTCACCTGTGCTCCTCTGGCTGGCTCATGGCTCGCCTCAGGTGATCAATCAGAGGTTCAGGCCATGACTCAGCAGTTCCCATACACTCCACCCCTTCACGGCATGAACCAATGATCAGGTTAACTAAAGGGTAAGCTTTCCTTAATACAAAGATCCACTATATCGTGACGCTTATACAGTTTTCATCGCGACGTGTGTTGGTACAATTCAAGACGAGTGACGATCAGTGGATGTCCATATTCTTCTATGGGCCAGTGCTCGATGATGTGACTGGAGGCATGAGGTCCTGAGGTGCAGGCCCATTCTATGTTCCATCAGTCCCATGCAGACCATCACCAGGTGTTGTACATGATCTGACAGCAACACTGGAATGCTTGATGGCATTTTGTTCCTTCCGATGATCCTGAAGGCTCACAGACTCACGGGGAGTAATACAGATGTTTCAGAGGTACCAGGAGGGGAAGGTCTGCTCTCCAGGGCAAGATACAGGCCGTATTTCTATCCTGGGTCAACACTTCCGCTTGTACTGGGGCACGTCCTGGCCACCTGTACCACACCTTCTGGCCAGATGTCTGCAGCTGTATAACGATATCAGGCACCAAAGGAGGTGTCCTGATCTGCCACAGGGACACGATTGGGATCCCTTTAGCGATAAAGATCGGAGTGTTGACCGCAATATCAGTAGGCCATGTACCTATTACTGGAGGGACTACTGAGCCTCCCACCTCCAATAGTCTCCCCCAAGGTGCAAGTAGGCCACACCACTTGGGTCCTACCTGCACCTTCCAGGGCCATTTTATTTTATGGGTACCCGGATCTAAATTCTCAGGGGCAGGGAGCAGAAGAAATTATAGAAATTTCAAAGAAAAGACATGATGCAAATTTTAGTATACTTGGCCTGCCTGGCCCACTAAGTGTACAATCAATGGATATTAAGATGTTACAATCACAAACTAAACAAGAGAGTTAGGCAAAGCAGGCTATGATAACAATAGAGAATAAATAGAAAGCTTACCCCTATACTGGGCTTGCTCACAAAACACCAGCAGAAGCAATCTCTAGAAGAGATCCTTCCCCACTGGTAGCCAGCTCTTAAATAGGTCTAGGAATTGCCTTCACCTGTGCTCCTCTGGCTGACTCATGGCTCGCCTCAGGTGATCAATCAGAGGTTCAGGCCGTGACTCAGCAGTTCCCATACAAAGATCTTTTCTTAATATATCTGGAACCATCATAAAGATGTTGATTTGGGTTAAAGACTATGTCACAAACAGTCATTTGTAGGAAGAGCGGAGAGTTTGCTCCACCTCTGTTCTGTGCCATGCCCAACTGAAAACATGACCAAAATAGCTAATTTAGAAACAGCAGTTAAAGGATCCAAACGTAAGTACTTTTTGTGCTCTCTTGGGAGTGTTTGAGCTATTTATGAAATGCAGGTAGAGGAATTAACATTTCTAAATAATTCTAGAAAGAATGATGGTGAGAGAGATCATTCTGGATTGTGTAACATTCTCTTCCATAAAAATATTTTCCATTTTATTATGTGGAACATTTATAACCAGAAGGATTCATGCAGAAGTCCAAAGTATAATTGTGGCAATATAGAGGGAAATAACACAGCAGAATGAAATTTGCTTACCATGAATTACAGATTAAAGTGTGGTCAATATCTGTGCTTGCTTTTAACTTTGGATTGAAGGTATGGTTATGCCATAGAGTTAATACAGTGAAGGGAAAATTGCATGCAACATTTCTCTTTCATCTCCTAGCACTTTCCAAATTGAAATAATTTATACTCAGGATATTAAACCAAATAGAACGTACATGAAGTATGTATCTCTACCAACTAGATCTGTGTAATCATGTAGTAAAAGGCAGCTCTTGATCTTATTTTTGTGTTTAAAGTATATATATCAGATAGAAAGGAGGGGGAAGAGGAATACCAGAAGGACTGGAAAGGGGCTTTAAGCGCCTGTCCCAGTATAGCTGAGGAGGCTGTACCAGAGGCAGGAACTGCTCCCCCCAGAATCTCAGCTAGCGCTGCCATAGCATTCTCTTCAGTGAAAGAGAGCTGGAAGATAAATAAAAAGATTAATGGGTTTGTCTTGCTTCCATAAAGCATTTAGATTGGTATCAATATGAAGTTTGAGTCTTGTCTTATTCTATCTACAGGAGTTTGTCTGTCTCATATCATGGTTTAACTTAGTTATGCATTTTAGCCGCCTGGTCTGTTTCATGCTAGGTAGTAAATACTGTCTCTTTTTAACAGTTGAAATGTCAGGAAATGATTGTTTTGAATGTGCAAGATGAAATCTGTGAAATGCTGCATTTCTTTTTCAGTGAGCTCTGAAAAGGAGCCCAACATGGTTTTCTTGTTTATAAGGCAAGGACTGGAACTGACCTTTGGGGTTGCAAAGTCCAGTGCAGCGAGTTCAGGCCAGTGCACAGACACTACATCTTATAATCTCTTTCACATGCTCACAGACTTGTTTTGTGGCATGGGTTGTTAGGTTTATTTTTTGGGGGGCTTTTTTTTTTGGCTGCGTTTGAGCACTTTACTGCAAACAGACACTAAATTAGGAAACTAGATTTTATCCTTTGGTGGAGACTGAATCCTGAAAGCCCTTGAGCAGAAAGTAGCTTAAAGGATCAGTTATATTTCAAGATGGTGATGTGCTATGGAGGTGTTTTTACTGGGTTATGCCTGGCATCTTGGGAGATGCAATGTAGTCCAGTGGCCATTGCACTAACCTGCCCAGTGATGCTGCCTACCTTAACATTTTGCATCCTGGTTTCCCCATCCGTACTTAAAGGACAGCAACTGCAAAGCTTAAAAGCCTTAAAATCTGCTGATGAACAGCTTTATATGTGAGTTGTGCTCTGTATGGGGCAGGCCAGAGCACTCCTGTTATTGATGATTATTTTACCTAAATAATCTTGATCCTTTCTTACTTTTTTATCATCATCAATGTAAGTTGAAAAGGTCACTCCTTTCCCTAACAGTACAAGTTCTGGTTTTTGGTTATTTTTTTTCACTGTTTTTAAGGATATACAGTATCATAGATGACAGATACTGCACTCCTTCATGCTGTTTAAATCATTCTCTTTCTATAAGAAAGCAGATTTTTTTAGAAACCCATTCAGTTTGTTTTCCATTGAAAAAGAAAAAAATGGGGCCATTACTTTACAAAATATTTCCTCATCCTAAGCATATCGATGCCTACCAGATCAAGTTTTAGACAAACAGAGGATTTTTAACGGGAATTTATCACTCATTAATTTTGATCTAGAGATTCTCTTTTTTTTCTCAAAACTATGTTTCATTGTCAGACCTTTTTTTTTTCCCCCCCCCCGGGGGGGGAGGGAAGGGGACACAATCAGGCTTTTTTGTACATAATGGAATAATGACATAACCTTCATTATAACATCTCAAATGCAACAATATAATACATTTACTTAAGTCTGGGAGAAGGAAACCAAACCAATTTATTATAGCCTGTTGATTCACACTCACATGCTGTGCAGTTCGTGTGAAGGCCCCATTTACTTTTTCACATGAACAGCCACAGCATGGTTTAAATAGAGATTTCTCTAGCAGTGGTGTTAAGGCTCCTTATTAACATCATTTCTGGAGTCACTGGGCCAAGTATATCCCTAGTGCAATTCCACTGATCTCAGTGGGGTTATCCTTGAGATATATTTGCTCCATTGTTTCTACAGAATCTCTTTGTTCTTTTTTGATCTCTTTAAGAATTTTGTTACTTTGAAAATTTCTTGCATAGGGAGTCATAACATTAAAAAGTTCGCAACATTTGTAAGTACCTTTTTAGGTATTTTTTTGCACGTTTCTACACAGATCAGAAATTATATCGAATAACATATTGCTTGTTTCTCTCTCTCTCTCTTTTTTTTTTTTGTTTAATTCCAAAGCTTGATGTGGCTACCAAAACGTCTGAGGCAGACTGCATATGCATTTGGCATTATCTTCTGCCAGCTCTCTCTTGCAATTTTTAGAAACAAGTATTTATTGAGCAATGAAACTCCCAATCCTAATATATTCTCACCTGAAAAGGCATGCTTTTATGACGTTGTGTCAGTCATGTATGTTTATCTTCATGGTTGTTAGTTTCGGTTTGGTTTGGTTTTCATTTTTACTTCTATAAAGCATTGTGCACAACTTAAATAAATAAATAAGTAGTCAACTGACCACCAAATTTTTGCTCAAGTTGGATGTGTAGATGTGTAGTTAATGACCATTTTGTACATTACACCATTACACATATGTATGTGATTTACATTATTTACTTTTTTTTCAGGAGAAAAAACAGTTTGACTGGACAAGAGGACAAAGAAAAGTGGTCCCTTGGATAAGTGGTGAGTAAATGGAAAATATATCTTGTTCTCAAAATGCTCGTATCTCATATCCCTTTCTGTATATTACTGAAGGTTTGCACAGGCATTTGATGGTATCATTAATTTATATTAATTTTTCCAGAAAATTATTAACTCAGCACATGCACCTCTTTATTTGACTTAGCATTTAAAGAGTCTGGCTCTGTCAGAAATTTTAATTCACCAAAATTAAATTTGATTTTCACCAAATCCATAATCAGCAGAAGAAAATGACTTGGACCAGGACCTCTGGTTCCCTGAGCTCATACTTATCTTCTTGTCAAGATCTTTTTATTCTTCAAGAAATAATTAAGTCCTGACATGAGATTGCGTTTTGCAGGGAACAGCCTACAGGCTCTAGGGTAATTAAACCCCTGCTTGTTAACTAGTGCTTGAATAAATATCATTTGATTCTGTTGATAACCAACGAGGACGTGCTAGCGTGGAAAGTTCTAGTGCCAAAATGACTTTTGTGCTACAGATATGTGTTCAGGAAAGTGCTGCAGCAGAGCTGTACCTGTGAGTTGAGTTACCTATTGAGATACAGCTGTAATTGTTGCAGATTTTCCAGTCTCTTCCAGTATGTTCTTCATGTTGAAGGGAGAAATGATACTGCCTCTAAGTAAGGATGTGAAAAACCCTCTGAAAGTACTCACTAGCAAAGCTTATTTTCAAACTGCACACACAGAATTGGTTTATATTTATAGAGATTTGTATGTGAGACAGAATGGAAAAATGTAATCTAGTTTTATTTAACATCTCTCTCAGAATCCTAAAAACTGCTTTCAGATGAATTAGGTGCTGTAAGTATAGTCGCTATGCTGGAAAACATTAACAGCCAAGCTTCAGTCAGCAACAACCCTGCATATTATATTACGTGTTAAGAAAGTGAATGCTAGTTACAAACCTGGGGTTGTCTCTGTGCGCTTTTCAAAACTGCAACGTGATCATTTATCTACAATATTAGAGCTGAGATAAAGAGCTGAGGGCCTCATCTGAAAGCTAGCATTGTCATGCATCACCAGGTACGTCAATGAAATGTTCCCATTATACTTGTCCAATCGCAGCATGCTATTCATGTCTTCCTGATCTGCAGATCACTGAGACCAAACAGGAATCTGTTGAGACATATTTTAATTTTGATCTTTGCACTAGGAGTGATCCATGAACAAAAAAAAGTACAAAAATGAGGCATTAAGCAGTAGTACCTATTTCCTCATTAGCTCCTTGAATTTTCTAATATCAGCATCACAGATTTCAGAGAGTACGTGAAGACATGATCTTGCGTCACGTAACATCTGGTCTTGTGCAACACAGCCAAGCCTCTTGAAGGAGGAACACAAGAGACGGGACATACAGTTTGTCCTTAATGGTTAAACACTCCGCAGAATTTCCCATCTTTGGGATACACATCTTGCAAAATGCAGCACAGACAGAGAGTCAGGGTGCCATTTTGACATAATTGTAGGGCTCTTGGGTGCTAACGGCATCACTTCTCCAGCCCCCAAGCCTCAGGGAAAGCAGGTGAAAAGTAAGAGCACCTGGAACTTTTTACAAATAAGAGCCTGCATGCATGTCCTGGAGGAACATTTCTGCCTGGCAGATATTCCTGGAAGATTTTGGCTGGGTCTACATTCTGTTTCTTAAGGGCCCTCCTCCAGAGGCTGGTGCAGATGGAATCTCTTCACCAGGCCCTCCGAGAGCTTCGGAGGGCCATCGCATTCTCACTGTTCTTCTGTGCAGGTGAGGAAGGGCACCCTGAACAGCTCTTCACCATCTGGGGGTATACTGATTTTCACAGCAAAGCCAAAAAACAGATTTTTAGCTGCAGGGTAATGTGATGAGAGAGCTTGAATGAAAATAACTTTTTCATCCTGGGAGTATAAGAGAACTTTGCATTATTTTTACCTACCAAGGTAAGAAATAATAAATACTCCTCAGAGTATAAAGCCTCAGTTGTATCTGATTTACAAAAAGAGGAAAAAACAAGGACTTGGGGTCTTAAACTGCGTAGTGCAGTTCTGGACTGTTGTAATGATCCTTTTCAAGGCACTGCTTTAATGTACTCTCTGGCTAAGCAAAATGAAACGGAAGATACCTCATCAACTTCTGTGTTTAATTTCATTTGCAGAAACTCTATGTGTAGAACTGTACATAGCCTTTTTAATAGTGTTGGATCCACTGTCAGCTGAAAGATACTTGGATGAAGTACTGGAAATTATTTTAGTATTTTCAGCAAGAATCACTAACAGTGATGAGTAACTTCCTGGCTATTAAGTGCATCAGGCAATGCACATTGTTCCTCAACCTGATAAACTCTTAGCTGGGAACTTCCCTTCCCTGTGGTTGTTGATCTGCCCTGGGTTTTTTGCCTGCCTCTTCAGACCAGGCTGCTCTGTGTGATCTAGTTGAATGTTGAGCAATCAGTACCACCAGGGCTGTGTTTTTAATGAGAAAAGCAGTTAAGTAAATGGAATGTCATTAAGACATACGACTGTTTTGGAGATGATGCCAGCAGTATAACAGAAAGTTACTTTAAAATATTACTTGCTATACATTTATTTTTAATGCATATGAAACTGTAGAAACAAACCACTTTAACTAGCTGAAGCAATTGAGACTCTTTGCATGTGCTATTTCAAATCCCAGTAGTATTTCAGCCTCTTGGAGTTGTCTCTTGAACTGTCAAAGAGAGATCTGGACAGTTTCTCAGTGTCTCTGACTATTAAATCCTTAAGTGATGTGTCTATATGCTTAAGGAATGGGTCAGCTTGCAGACAGAAATGTACCAATGTTTAAAAAAAGGAACAGATTGGTTACTAGCATATTGCCATGAAAACCTTTGCCCTCAGCTGACTGGGTTTGTTCCAAGATTCAGTGTTCACTTTAACATTATATGAGACAAAGTGATGTGGCCAAATATCCATATGTTTTGTTTTGTTTAGGGTTTTGTGTGTGTGTGTGTGTGTGTGTGTGTGTGTGTATGATGCGTTGCTTTGAAACTGTTTAGCTCAGTGCCTTTAAAGTTCTTTGCTCTACCATTTCAGTCAGGTTCTAAACACAATTGAGCGTAACAAGAGGCAAGGAGGAGTTGTTACAACTTTGCTAACAAAGGCAATACTTCTTTTGGTATGTTTTTCTTGTTTTGAATCTGTAGTGACGCTTTCCTGTTTAGAAAGAACAAATGTCCTTTTGTTGTGAATCCTCCACAGCATTTGTGGCTCATATCAGTCACACTGTTATTAATAAACCAGATAAGGTTTTGAAATGCTAGCAGTTACTCCTGCTAAGAGTTGTTGCCTGTTTGCTAGGTAAAATGAAGATCATCCCCCTTCTCTGGCAATGAGCCTTTTGCTGCTGGCAATTCACAGGACCTCATTTCTGTAAAGCACTGATTGCCCACTATTAGACAGTAGGAGCTGGGAGAATCAATGAAGAATTCATAAAGAAGAAAATGAAGGATTTGTCTATGAGTAGGGGCCTCAGATCCGCTTTTTGGGATTTTTTTTTCTCTGTTTCGAAGATGCATAAGAAAGTAATTGGGCTTCTTGGTTTCCATAGTAAGAGCACCAATTAAAGATTATTTATTTTGCTTTCTTAGCAAATTTAAATGTGTTTAAAAAAAAAAAAAAAAAAAAAAAAAAAAACAGAAAAAAAAACAAAACAGAATAACACAGGCAACAAGGTGGAATCTGTTGTGAGTCATCACTTTCATTCTCAGTCAAAGTTCTCTATTTTTTTCATGGCATCATAGATGTAAGTCAATCTCATATCCTTTCTGTTTTTCCGGGAAGTTCATAACAGCTCTGCAGGGACATTTTAGGATCAGGTGGGCAAAACTTTTAACAGTTTGCAAACACACAGGTCCCTTTGCCTTATCCACAATCACAATTTATAAAGGAAGAGAGTTGTTCACATTTCTTGAAGCCAACGTATCGTTTGGAGTATAGTTAGGGAATGCAGCATTGGATGATTTTGCGTATGTTAACATCTACCACTAAAAATAAAGTGTTAATAATAGCAGTGGTAGCTACTGCAACATAATATACAAAAAATAAGGACGAAGGATGGATCCTCCATCTCAAAACTAGCAGATCTGTAGGAATAAAGAAGTGTGAAAACAATCTTTAATTGCTTTTTCTTGTTCTCTCAGTTTGTTCCCTGACATTGTGGAAAAAAAAGAAAATAAATAAAAGGGAGAAGCCTATTTATAGTATTGCTAGAAAAAAATCCATCAGAATTCTTTGCCCTTGGAAAAAATCTTCTAGAAGATGGTAGCTTTGACAATTCTTCAGTAATTGGGAAACTTCAGGAAAGAATGTACAAAGAATGTTAATGAATTTTCTACATACTGAGTTTGAATTGCCTCAACTAATGTGATTGACATGTCTTGAAAGGAGGAGAAGCTGAACTTTAACTTTTGTGCTTTAGATAAGATGAGGTTCTGCACAAGATATCTCACAGCCTCCAACCCATATATATATATATATATGTGTATATATATATAATATATATATATTGCTAGCAGCAAAATGCTTGCCATAGCTTGTTGAAATTGGCAGAGAGTTTTTTCATTTTTACATTAATAGAAATTTGGTAAACCGTAAGAAAATTAATCAGTTAGAGGTGATATCCACAGAAGAGACTTATTTATAGATACTCTTAGACTTCTTATGTTGGGCACGCTAGAATCTCCTTTGCAAAAGATGAAAGTGCCTAGAGAGCCACCAATGCCAGGCAACAGGAAATGTTGACCATGAAATTCCAGCTTTCTTTAGAACTGTCTTCATAACTCTGGACTAGCTAGGAGTGGCATGTAAAGGAGAAAGACTAAGCAAAGCAGTGTGTGAATGAGACTTTAAAGTAAGCTTTACTTGGAAGGAGAATGCTAGGGATTTATTCCCTACTTGGCTTAGCTTAAAATAGTGAACTGTTAATCAGAACAGTCTGAAATATTCATCTGTCCCCTTCCAAGCAAGTTCCCTAACCTGAAGGCCAATGGCTTAACAAGTATTTAATTACTCCACTCAAAATGAAACAATTTCCAGAGAAGTATTTGGAGGCCCCTATAATCCCAAGATTTCCCAAGATACCCTCCAGAAATTTTTTGGGGAGAGATTTCTAAGCCAGAATTCTGTTAGACAAAGGGAGGAGGAAAAAAAAACAACAGGTTTTCCAAGTCCTAAGGGAATGATCATACTGCTGAGGTGTTGGGTAAAGCATGGAAGCAAGAACAAAAGCCAGTGTGCAAAGAACAATCAAGGACTCCATGAGTCTTTAGATCTAAATTTTTCATGGAACACATGGCAGACTGAAATAGGGGAACCACAGTCCCAAAGGCTCCTTTGAGACTTGTTATGGAATAAAATTTTGAATAGAGATTGTTTTAGCTTTACTTCCCCCCCCCCCTTTTTTTTTTTCTTTTTTCCCTTTTTTTTCTTCTTCTTTGTTTTTACTCTTTTCAAACTAATTAGTTTGTTCTCTTTGTTGTTAAACGTTCAGCCAATACTTGGTTTTCTTCTCAATACTTTGTGTGTTATTGCAGATGATCGGTATCAGATTTGTGAATAGGGTCATTTCCAGAATTCCTTTTCATCTCTTGTGATGATGTAGCCTAGTTTTTGACTTGTTCTCCTCAAGACTCTCTGGTTTTGCAGACATTTGGAAAAAAAAAAATAGTAAAGAAATTGAAGATGAGATTTCTGAGGGAGTTCTCA
Source organism: Lagopus leucura (assembly GCF_019238085.1). Taxonomy (NCBI): domain Eukaryota; kingdom Metazoa; phylum Chordata; class Aves; order Galliformes; family Phasianidae; genus Lagopus; species Lagopus leucura. The sequence goes on along the minus strand of NW_024962252.1, from coordinate 79,069,824 downwards.
CAGTGATCTTACAGAAAAAGGCAGAGGCCTTGCTTTGGAAACTGCTAGTGAAATTGTTCCAGGACAATCCTGGAAGTTATTTGTGTTAATTGCATTTTAAAAACTTCTCCATAACCTGCCCAGGAGCTTGCCAGAGTGACAGGGTCTGGAAAAGATGAATTCTTAGAGGAGTCTGATTTCCAGAAGAAATATGCCCAGGCTTCCATAAAAGATCAGAGACTTCTTTATAGGTCCCTCTCAGCTGACCAGTGTCTGTACAGAATCACAGAAAATCACATCGTTACATGAGACTCCCACACCAAATAACCTGAGTTAGGTTGCATATGCTACAGATGAAAAAAGTACACAAGCAACAAGGCACAAGCAGGTACACTGAGGGTTTGGAGATAACAGTCTGTTCATTCAGTACTGTGATTTCTCTGATTTTTCTCTGGGGCTTGATTTCAGAGGTGAGGCAAGTTCCTTCTCTCTGGCCCTGCTTGACTGCTTCTGTGGTTTGAAGGGAGTGTCACAAAATGTATTTTGAGGAAGAGACTGAAGAAAATATGACAGACAAATGAGAATGGATGAAAATATTCAGACCTGAGTAGAAGGACACAGAGCACTTTTTTCACTGGATGCTAAAGAAACACGATGAAAACAATGGATCAGTAATTTTAATATGGCCTCTAACGTCACAGTAATTGTGTCTACCACTGCTAACCATTGTTCAGTCTTACCACCAGCTATTCTCTAACACACCAGTGCAAGGGAGGAGTGGAAGGAGATGTACATAGAGTTCTTTCCAGTATAGCTGAGGCATGTCCTGGCTGCAGTGGGTAGGGATCACAGTAAGAATTGTTACCCCATTGTTCTTTGGTGAACAGAATTTCTGAGATTGAGGTGCCCTCCTCGAACTGGAAAGCAACAGCAGCCCCACGAATATAGAAAATAGAGAGAAAGGGCTGAGAACTGGCTGCTTTGCATATGCAAAGAACATAAAATCAGTAACTTATTTATACAGAATAATTAACTTGGCACAAAGGAAACCTGTGACAAAACTGGAAAGTGACCAACACATGTCACAAATCACAGGACAGGGGAAAGAGAATAAGCAGTACTGCAGGCTACAGCAGGTTGTATTGAGGGTTACATCAAATAAAAGATCTGCATTTCATGCCAAAGATGAAAATGTGTCTGCACAGGGGTTTCTAAAGAGGCTGGGCAGTATTTGAATAATGAACTGGTGAAGATCACTGAGTATCAATTTAGGATGCCAGGTGGTATCTCTGCTGTGGGTGATAACCTAACACACTGCTGTGTGAGAAGGCAAGGGTGTAATACCTTTGTATTAGCCATTTCCATCCTGGGTAGTTTCCTACTCAGAGCTCAGAACTATCAGGCAGGTTACCTCGTGTGTTCTTGTTCTTCTACAGTGTTATGGCAAATGAAGCAAGTTACTGTATGTTGTGGGTACTGAGCCAAAGATTCAGTAGCTTCTTCTTCTTTTAACATTGTTATGTAGCATATTCCTGTAAATGTTAAGTGCTACAGACTGTTGTCCAGCTGGAAAGTCACTCTTCTCAGCCAAAATACAACATTCAAGTTACTCAGTGGTAGCAGAAATGAGTGTCTGTGAATTTCATGGCCTGGTGAGTGGGGCATCTTGCCAGGCGCAAACAGCTTGTGAAATAAGAATGTTATCTGTAGGAAGTATAATGTAAATTCTTTACTGTTGCTTACGGCCTTAGTTTTCAAAAGGAAAAAGTTGTTAACACTGAACTTGGTTGTTCCTCTGCTGTTTAGAGCCATACCTATTGCTGCCTTCATGGTATTAGAAAATACGGTAAATAAAATGTAACGCTTCTGTATAATGTTTGTTTCAGTGCAGATTCTAAAGTTGGAGGAGGTGAGTCAACTGGAGTTTATGTCTAATAGTGTAAATGTTTTCCCAAAATCCGGAGTTGCTGAAAGAGATCCAGAAAGTTTAAATTATTAACACTACTAAATATCATCAAGTCAAAGGCAGACTTTCCAGATGAAAAGGAATGCTGGAAAAGGGAGAACAAATTTGTTGACTACTTTATAAAAAATTGAAGCAGAAATCTATTTTGGGCTGCTCTAACAATTGTAGGAACCAAATAGTCTGGAAAATTTCATTTCATGTCTAACAGTTAGATAAAAAGTTCCTGTAATCCAAAAAGGTTAAATCTCCAAGTACTGCTTTTGTAACTGACAGAATTAAAAATGAAGAGATTTTCAAATGAAAAATTGTTTCTAAAAAAGACCCCAAAAACATAACAGAATGAGAGAAGAATAAAAAAAGAAAAGGGACATAACAGTAATGCTATTTGATAGAGCAAATTCTCAGCTACAGAATACTATTCTTTAGCACACTCACCACCATTTTGCTGTGCATTTTTGCCAGCAATGAACAAGAGCCTGTGTGCCATCTTCATAAATATCTGCACTAGCAGAGTTTTCGTTAGGATTTGCAATTGATTATCAGGAATAATTCTTAAAGCTACCATTTTTTAAAGCTGTGTCTTCGTAAAAGAAAAAAAAATATCTTGTTTACTGAATATGAGTTGTAAGCTCATTAATTCCATTTTCCTACATAAAATAAACTAATTTCTTAGCTACGCTTGTAAGAAATTCTTTTATTTAGAAAGTAAATCTGTAATTTAATTGAAACATTGTTTCCCCTCTCAACCCCCCACCCTCCGCAAAAGAAAAAAAAAAAAAAAAAAAAAAAAAAAGGAAAAGCAGGAGAGGATAAAGAAAAGAGACTTTTTGCTAAAGAGGTATCTCTAACTTGCAACGCAAGAATCTGGTATTTCAAATAAGTTGAAAGTAATTTTTCTTGGGTGAGCTCAAAGAAACAATTCCCATTGGCATCTCTGAGGATGATTTGTTTTATTTGAACCCTTATTTAATTTGCAGTTTTTTCCCTTAGTAAACTATGTGAATTATTCCTTGTTTAAATTTTTCAAAATGGTGTGGTTAAATACAGACCAGTGAGTTCCTTTCACAGAGTTTCACATCTTTTCCTGCTAGTAACAAGCAGTACTTCCCTGGGTGTACAAAATAGAAATAAGTCTGTTGCAATCTTCCTTGGGCAACAGAATCCAAACTTAAAAAGGCACTGAATATACTGACAGCACTAAAACTAGAAATAATAATAATAATAATAATAATAATAATAATAATAATAATAAAAGAAACCAATCATGCAATAGAACCCTAATCCTTCATCCATCTGCCCAGAGACTGGAAAAGTAATTGCTTCTGCAGTAAAATTAGTAACTTTGGATCTTTGATAGCTAAGAATGGAATAAGAAAAAATGTACTTATAAAGGCACTCCTTTTTATCATTGTTTAGCTTCGTTTGCTTCTAACCCCTGTAGCATAAAAATTTATTCCAAGAAAACTGATGTTTTCACTCTTTCCACTCGCTCCAGTATTCCCATACTTCTGATATTTTATTTCCACTGATGCAAGAAAGAGAGAAAAGAAAGCAGGAAAAAAACAGTTGTCATATCATCTGAAATTATGCAAGCAAGTAGCTAACAGATAAACAAGAAATGCACATCCAGTATTGTCCAGCATCAGACTGTTACCTTCAGAATGTAGGGCTTATAAGAGGGAAAAGCAAAGCTTCTTGCACTCCTTTTGAAATACTTAGAAGAAAACTGTTTATATGATACATGCACTGCAAATTCCTCAAATCCACCAAACACTGCCCACACGGTCAAGCAGGCTGTGCCTCCTCTGAGAGTCTCACCCCAGCCTTTCTCTTAGCACTGTCCTGAGTGTTATGAGAAAGAAGTCATCTTCCCATTGTCTTGGGTTCAGATACATCATGGCATGGTGACCTGTCTTTCTTCTGGGAGGGATTTGGTAGCTGCTGCCATTTTGAGACTAGTTGTTCTTTATTTCTCTTCTAATGAAATCAGCATAACCCTGATTTTAGTTATAGTCAAAAGGCTGGCAAATGCCCATTGTCAGCCTCAAAGAAAAAAAAAAAGTAAGAAAGTTTGATTTTATTCCCTTACCTCCATTTTCTCTTGGAGAAAAAAAAAAAACAAAAACAAAAAAAAAAACCCCACACACATGGTGTGAGGTGCTAAATCGTACTAAAGAAGGAGAGCTTTTCTGTAAACTAAAAGTACCTTAAAAATAAGGTGGTGGAAAGTATTTTATCTGACTCCTGGATTCTGCAGTTTGGAGGGGCTCCACTTTTTCAATTTTTTCCTGCAATCACAGAAGATATAAGTTTCTTTTAGTATCTTAAGTAAAATTGAGGTCTTGACCATTAAAAACACTGTCACGAGGCTCAGGTGAAGTAGAACCAGTCACATTCATGACAAGGAACTCTTCTTCAAACCACTGGAAACACCCAAGAGCCCCCTTAGAGGAGAGTAGTCCACAAGCTGTGGTCTGGCTGGGGAACTGGGACACAACTGCTGTGACCTATACTTAGTGGTTAGTTAGAAGCCTGCTTGGGAAGCTAGCTTAAAGAACTGCTTAACATAACATGCAACCTAACAAAAAGGGAATTAATTTATGGGAGAACGATTGAAAGAGAGCAATACATCTGCCATCAGGAAATATCCACTTCCCAGTCAGATTCCTAAAACTTGCTATACGGTTATGTAGTTCAGCTTAATGGTGGAGCTGAGGAGCAGAATCTTCTCAAAGTAGCCTCTCTGAAAATGTTTGGCCTTGTACAGCCTCTGCTGACGTGTGGCACACTTGCTGATACTCAGGTAGTCTCCTTGGATGGAGATGTATATACGTACAGAAGTTTTCCTACATGGATGAGGGTGTATGTTCTTGCGCATCCACAAGTTGAAGGCAAACATACATCCTTCCCAAGCAGGATTTAGTGTTCTGAAATAATACAGCATCACAATGTGAGTGGAATTATTTCAGCTGAAAAAGAAACTTAAATCAAGCCTCTATGTTAAAGCAACACAGACGAAACTGTTTTTAGAAGGGTGACCTTACTCAAAGGAAGCAGGACTGACAACGTTTTACAAACCAGAAATCTTTTATTTGGAATTTTTTCTTGGATTGATTTTTGTTTTGGAACTTCTCTAAACACTATTTAACTTCAAAAATATTCTGACCAAGCTCTACCACATGACATGCTATAAACACAGACTCTACAAGAGCTGCTTTCATTCTTTTCTACAAGTCAGGCAATTTTATTTAGCGGGGCAGGCTTACAGATGTTTCGGTGGATCTAATGCTAGGAAGGAAAGAATCTGATAATGTGAGCCATGGTAAGTTCTCAATAGGTTTTCTGTAGGCACCATTAGTACATAAAGCCCTGTGTTGTCACATGGCGTTGAGGCATTGCTGTGCTAACAGAAAGTAAACTGGTGTATATACTGCACAAAACAGATAAATCCGTGGGTGCAATAAATAAATAAATAAATAAATAAATAAATAAATAAAAAGCAGTAACTAATCACAGAGCAGAATTAAAACTGAGATCTATTTTCCGTAAAGCCCCCAAGGAATTTTTACAGTCTCTTCAGTATGTGTGGCGTCAAACAGGGCAGCTCTGTTGTGGTTAGCAAACATTAGTGTGTCCTCATCATAATCCCATCCATGCCTGTAGTAAAAGGGGCCCCGTGCCAAAAATCTTCCATATAAGGCCACTGTCGACCCTGCAGATGTGGGTTTCTTCCCTTGTGAGCTGCTCACACCATCTTAACTTGTTCATCATGCAGCGGGAACAGAAATCCAACTGTCTTTACTGTCCCAAGGTGCAATCTCACCTCCAGAAGCTTAAGAGTGAATAGGAAAGCTCAGTGAGCCCCCTTTTCCCTTGGAAGGCTTTTCTCACATGAGGACTCCTGCTGGCTGCCTGGCCTCTTTTTTCCTATGTGGCATGCATGAGAGTGCTGTCATTCCCTCAGCCGCAGAGTAGGGATAAATAGTTACAGAACATCCTCTGCCTTTGCTTGAAACAGAGCTTTTTACAGAAGAAATTTCTAAAAAAGATAGACCCTGTGGAAAACCTCACATTTCCTCTCCCTGTAAAATTATTTCCCAGTATAAATGCCTATCAATACATTTGCTCTATCCATAGGCTAAAGGTAGGTGATTTAGCAAAGTTTGGTTTTGTGGTATTACAGAGTATTCATAATGAATCCACTGTGACTACACATATTTTTAGTGAGGTGTAAAAACTGTGACTGAGTATAATTTTCTGCAGTCTTTATTTCCACTACCTAGGAAGCTTTTAAGCTAAAGCTATTTTGATTCTCATTCTTCTCTCAAACCATTTGGACTACCTTCATCATACCTCTTTTCACATCACTCCCTTTTTTGGGGAATGTATGGTAATCACACAAAAGATGTTCCAGTGGCCAGTTTTTCAGTGTAACAGAAATGCTGAGTCACAGCTTGAAGCAGTGATTTGAGCACCTGGTGGCAAGGCAGGGCCAACCGAGGGGAACTCAGGTGCAAGCAGTGCACCTGAGTGACTGAAAGGGGTGGAGCCAGGATCCACCCCTTCCCAGATCTCATTTAAGGGTTGGTAGTGGAGGTGTGAGTATCTTACTGAAGGTACCTGCATATCTGGTATCTGGAGTCTTCTGAAAGTAAGTCAAGCTTTTTTTTTTTTTTTTCTCCTTCTCCTCCTTGCTGGTTCTTATTTGCTGCAGCCAAAGGTGTTGCTACCCTGCTATTATTGCTGTACTTTCCACCACGTTATAGCGTTACACTCAAGATCCCCTCTAGTCACAGGTCTGTAATTAAAAGTAGGATTACTTCTTAGGTCTATTTCCAAGTGCTGAGTTCTCAAAAGCTGGTCACATGTTAGATGCTATTGATTACAAAACTCCTTCAAAATTCTGAACAGCTAGTTCTGCTCTGGAAGAAACAACTCTTGCCAACTTTTCTACACCACGTGAATAACAACATTAGTTTCTGTATTTTTGGAGTTCTGAAATACTGGTGTGAAAATTGAGTTGTAGGATACTTCAACAAGCAGTAATTGGGCTATAATTTCTACTGCAGCTAATACAGCGCCAAATTTAACACTGAAAAATGTTTGGTTTATTTTAAGGAGTTATTTTGTCATAGCAGTGACAAATTTTCACCTGCTCTGGTTCCATTCTTCTGCGTGGAGTAATGCACGTTGGTCTTTGCGGTGTCTATACAGTCACCAAAGCTTTCTGATGCTGGCACATCTCAAGACTGAAGCAGTTTCACTTAACTGACAGATAACGAACTCTTCTTTTTAATATTATGAAATGGGATTTATTTAAGGAGAGCCACCTTTTGCTAGTGCTCATGTGTTTTAATGAAAGAAAAGGTTTTTTTTTAATCCATAGCTAGCTAGATAAACCCAACAAAAGATAAACTGCATAATTTCATAACATCCAGATTGTGTGGAGTGTGTTCTCTAAACAGATCTATTTTAAAAAATAGAAGTGAAAAAAAGCACGTGATCTGGAATAACTGATATCACTGATTCCTCTTTAACAGCAGTGATTGTTTCCAGGAAAGTTTTGAAGTACTTTGTTTGCTGTAATGGAAAGTTCACAAAGAAAAAAAATGATCTTACTGAACAGCCTATCCCAGGGATGAAAAAACCTGATAGAACACAAAATTAATTAAACTGTCATACTGCCACTTAATAAGGCCTCATACAAGCTAATATAGAACTTATATAACTTATATAGAACAATAATTTGGTGACTGGAAATACCTTATATGTTTTGCATAGTTGTTTTTTTTTTTTCAAGCTCCTGCATCTTATGCAGCAACTGAGCTATCTATTAAATTCTGTGGGATGGTTTAAAAACCCCAGAAAGAGGATTTTCTTAGAGATTGTTTTATCTATCACGTAAAGTGTTATTGATTTATGCAGTGAATGTCTGATTCTGTATATTATTTCCTTCTTCCAAAGAATTTTTTTTTGTTTTGAAAAGCTATGTGCTTAGGCCTGTTTTAGATGGCTCATTAGTATTCAGTACTTTCAACTCCATCTGAATTAAAGGAGAACTAGGTCAAATTTGCTCTAACAACAGCTCCACGTGCCATGTGAGGCACAGAAGTAAAATCCAAAATTTAAATACATTTGATATGATAAAGTTCATGGTTTTGTATGGAATAGCTGCTTTTTTTTTTGGTCTTTATTTCTGGTGCTACATGTAAAGGCTGCTGGTGTTCATTGGCATTAATCACATTGCTTGTGTCTTGAAGACCCAGGTAACAGAAAAATCAATACAAATAAAACCATACTTCCAACCACACTTAGCTGCTATTGCAGTGTTTCTGAGGAGTACGGGGAAATGACTTAATGTGTTTTTAGCATACTTTAAACAGTTTTATTGGTATTACTGTTTTGCCTTTCTGCAACTGCAAAATCAGTTTACCTCAAGTTGAAAATGTCAGCCAACTGGAAGAAAATAGATCTGTACCTAATGAAAAACCTTAAAATTTTGCTGTTGAGCCCCTGCACAAGTTTAACCTCTTCTACTAAATGTAATACATCTATCCTCTCTACCAGAGTACTATGGGCAGATTTAAAAGCACAAGGCAGGCACTGTTCTGGCCACTGTGCTAACAGGGCATCTCCACGTTGTGCCGTAGTCATATTGTTTCAGGAATATTTGAAATTGCTAGTTCTACACCTAGAAATGGTTTGAAAGCATCAGAAGGGAGCTGTTGGTATTGTTGAGAGCTGTAATGTAGCCATAGCCCTTCAGCCCTTTGAGCTTCATGAAGAGAAAATTCTTTTGTGTTCTGTAGGAGGTGCATGTTTGCTCAACAGTCCATACTTGTGGATGCTCTTCTAACCCAGGTATATAATTCTGGTTCTGGTAAAAATGAGAATTTTGTAAATGGAAACTTGAAGTAGATGGGGACCAGTGGAGTTTCCGGTCCTTTTTCTCACTCAAACAGATTCCTGTCATCACTTCTTCTCACATATAAATATTAATTCCAGTGACTATAGTATTACAATGAAAATGGAATTTGGGTTTTTTTTCATAAGCATGTAAGCAAAAATTTCTTAAAATCTTTGAAAAATAACAGTAGGATTTAGGTACCCTTTTTGCAGTTTTGAGTATAATCATGTTTCACTGCTTATTTTGGGCTGAAGTTATTCCCATATTTCTTCAGAATTGGGAGTCCCAGATCATGAGTGTGACTAATCTTTTATCTCCATTTAAAATGGTTTATCAGCTACTGGATCTGCCACTTCTTCAGTCACCTTGTCAAGGACCAGTTACTGATCCCACATCACAACAGTGGAATTTATGAGAGGAGCAAAGAAAATAACAATTCCACATCTTGAGGGAAAGACATTTGTCTGAAAGTCTGGCTTCATTTTTGAGATGGCAGCTGCTTGGAACTGTTGACAGATTGAGAGTGTTGGAAATTGTCTTGGGCCAGATGTATTAGTGATCTAAGTTCAGGTGAAGTGGTCAAAGGTGCTTTATAAATGCCATTTCCAACATAGCTATCATCACTATGTTGTGGTATAGGTAACATAGTTATTTTAAAACATAAAACTGAGTTACTGTAGATAAGTCTCACCTAGTTCTATTATCTTTCTCCCTGTCTGCTGAAACAATTGCAGTTATCTGAAATATTCCAACTACCTCTCCTAATTGAATTAGGATGGGCTGAAAGCAAGATATCTGGGCAAGGGTAGGAATGACCTTTTAGTCATGCAGTCACTTTCAGTCTTTTTCTCTGTTATTTCCTGTTATTCAAATATGTTGATTCAGACTCACAGCCATGTTATGAGGATTATTCCAAGGAATAAAAATGAATAGAAAGGGGAGAAATTGAAGAGTTCCATGAAAATTAGATGGGTTCCTTTTCTCTCACTGTTACATTTAATTTATTACTGTGCATGCCTTCACAGAGTAAGTTGTTATTTAATATTAAATGGAAATAATGGAAAATGGAAAAATATTTCTTCATAACATTAGTTAATTGAATATAACATATAAAAATTTACACATTTTTCTCAGTATAAGACCTCACTACTATCTTGTGTGATTACTGCAAAGGCCTGTTCTTTCTTGCAGTTGCCCACTGTTCCCTGATGGTCTGAGGAACGTCTCAGAAGTACAGGTTAGAGATCCATCTGTCTCCATTGCTTCTGTTTGTGCCCAAATCCCTAAAAATGCCTGGCAGAGACCTCTGTCAAGCATTGCTTTACCCAACACAGGTCACAGAGCTTCTATCATGAATAATTACATATGTACAAGTATCAAAACACAGAGCAAATCAGTAGGCCATTATACACTTTATTTTCTTTAGGCCACTCCAGAGTAAAGTAACAATGTTCGGGGAAGAGCTCATACATGAACAGAGAAGAACTCTATTTTAACACAGTTGAAATGAGCAAATTCTTATAAAAATCAATTATACAACTTAAATGCATTTGGTTCTTTCTTTTTGTGTTCTTATTTTCGTTTTCCTCAGCTTAGTTTGAAAATAGTCCAGAAGATCTGTCTGCTGTTCTTGAACTCAATGTCAAACCATGTCTCAGCAGGAAGGCTGCAGTTTTCAAGGTTTCTTAAGGATGTTTTCCCCTGCGTTTACTGCACAGGTAAAAAAAAAAAAAAAAAAAATTACCTAAAACATCAACCATCATTGTTTTGAACTGTTATGATGTAATATGTATGCTATATTAAACATGTTGTGATGTAACAATTGGTATAGCAACTATTCACTTTTTGTTCAAAAATTGGAATAAATAGTTGACATCATATTTCACAAATGAGATTAGGTGTAATACAGTAATATATTTTGTGGAAACTGAGTAAGACATATAGACTATCTTGGGCAAAGTATCATTTTGAGACCAAGACATGTGAAGTATATTAGCCTCTGTTAAATTGTTATTAAATACAATATGTAATTAAGCTGAAGTAATCTAATTAGGCATCCAACTGACAAGGGTTTCCAGTTGACTGAGGTTTTGCAGTGCCCATTTTGTGCATGCCAGTAAATGTTAACCATCTTTGTGAGCAGCTGACCCTTGACAAGATGCCCCACTAAGAGATCATATCATATACAGTATTGTCTAAACATAATGCTGACCGCAGAAAGGTCAAGATTTTCCACTGTCTTTCATGTAATACCTTAGGGAGATTTTATTTTTCTGTTTCTCAAGCAAAGTTCTATTTGTTGAGCTTCCTCTTATTTGTTTCTGTTTTCTGAATCTCGAATTACTAATTGCATATGCAGCAAAGCTGAAGGAGATTCAATAGGATGTTTTGTACTTCAGACAGGATTAAACTTCTTCCCTATAGACCAATATTCTCAGAGTCTAATTCTTCACTATTAAGTGGGAATGTTGGTTGGTTATGGATAGAAGAATTTCCTGTGAATACATGTACATTTAAGAACTGTTTGGATATGGTGCTCAGGGGTATGAGGTAGCAGAGGGCTGTTAGAGCAGTATGATTATGTTGCAGTTGGACTTGATTTTTAAGGTCTTTTTCCAACCTGAGCAATTGTATGGTTGTATGTATATGTGCATAAACATTTAAATGCAGACTGTGTAAATGTCCATTCTTGTAGATCAAATAAGGCTTCTGCTTCTCTGCGGAAGGCAAGTGAATGAGGCCTGCAGCACTACAAAGCAGTGTTCTTAAGACACAATGTTGATAGCTGCCAAATTGAATGAAAGGGAACCCTTTATATAAACAGTGATTTTATGGAATTTAAGTATTATGTATAGTTCCCAGATAGGGAACTATACGTAGCATACCAGGTACTAAGTGGGGTGCTGTATTTCCTTAATAAATAGCCTAAGTAAACTGTCTTCCAAATGTGCAATAACTAGAAGGCGATGATTTGATTGGCAACCAAGCACTTGGTAACAGGAACCACTTGGTAACTAAAAGAAAACAGAAAAAACAAATGCTACAATGTTACCTATAGACATGAGAAATAACATAAGGTTTATTGAAACTGTATTTCACAGAGCTATTACAAGCACACAACTACAGTACATATTAGCTATCTTCTCAGCTGAGTTGCTAATGATGGACTTCATGGCCCTTACCCTGCTCTCAGGACTGTTCTAACAGTTATATAGTGTGCACACGTATGAGGGAAGCTCATCAAAAGCTGGCATCGCTGGCTCTTTTTCTTCCTTTTCTAATGAAATGCCTGAACCTTAAGCTAGAGTCAGGTTTCTTCTTGGCTGTACTCCTTCTGGCCCACGATACAGCATTTCTGGCTGTACTTCAAGAGAAAGGGTGGAGAACAAGTTAACCAAAATACCTCATGGCCTAAGCACTTCCATAACATATGAAAGATATAGGTTCAAGCATTCTCAGCTTGAAGAAAGCACAGAACTCATAATTCCTTGATGAATTACTGGAATATTGTACAAAATAGTGATTAGTGGAGCATCCAAGTGCTTGTACGTTATCACATTTAACTTCAGAGAGTATTAATGTGGAATTTATATGGCTCTCTGCCTGTGCTTGGACTACAGCAGAATGCTATGAAGGGTATAATATACAGAGTTTGCCACTCCAGTACAGCCTCTTTCAATCATACAAGTTGCTTCTGGGCTAAGTGCAGAGACTGTATCTATATATGTTAATTTTGTCCCTGTGTATAGAAACCAATTGATCACAGAAAGTGTGAAAACAACAATTGACTATTGCGACTTCAGGTGTTACCTGGGGAATTTTGCTGTTATTGTTTTGACATTTTCCAAGTAATACAGTAAGAAAGGCTTGAGATTTGGAAAAGTTACATGTGGAAAGGATGACTTTCTCATAATTGATTGTCCTTATGGCCCACATGCTTTCAGGCATATTTTACCCCTGTAAAATCTACTGTGTCTCCATGAGCAAAATAGTTTTACTCCTACAGCTTAAAAAAATCCCACTGTATTTGTATAAAGGCATTCAGTATAATTTTCAAGCTAGTTGTGATCAATACAGGGTTACCCTTGTTTAAACATCAGATCGATTAAAACTAAGGACCTGGTTCTGCCACCTCTACTTAGGAAAACAGTTTAGTCTGAGGGTAGCATGCCAGACTGCTGCTATGTCTACCTCTAAGTAAAGCACACGTTCAATTGAATCGAGGCCCTCAGAGAGCAAGGAGTGCCACAAATACTTCTGCATTTGCAACATTTAATTTAGCTGTGTTTCCGTGGTCTTAATGTCCTGAAGCCATAACAGAAATAAAAGACTGCTGGCAGACTCCATTTGAAATATTAGAAGTGTCCAAATGCTTACTGTTTATTTACACCCCTAAACATAAATAAACCTCTCATGCACCACTTTTACCCAGAGGCTAGAGCACATAGTTTTACAGTAAGGTCATACTTACCCTCATGTTTTGGAAGTATAGTCTCTCTTTTAAGGTTCACAATTAATTTTGTTCCAGCTCTGGATTTATAAATCCATCTACTTCCAAAGAATTCAAAAGCTTCATAAAAATGAAGATTGCTTTAATTCAGATGCAGCGTTAAGCCTGATCTGGGGGAAAAAAAAAAAAAGAAAAAGAAGCCGTTTAAGCCACATGTACACACATGCATTTCTTAAGAATATGTCATAGAATCACAGAATTGAGTTGGAAGAGACCCTTAAATGTCACGTCCAACTACAGTGAACAGGGACATGTGGAGCTCAGTCAGATTGCTTAGAATCCCATGCAGCTTGAGCAGCTTGTACATGCTGATAGTCTCACTCTACTTGTGGAAATAATCCCCCCCAGGTTTCAGTGACAGCATCTATGTCATAATTTTCTAGTAGCAGAAAGTGTAATTTGAGAGGGCATTACTTGTTATTACAGAGGCCAAAGTAATAGAAGAACTGGCAGACAAATATATCTTATTCTGAACACAGATGAGATATGTAATACCCTTGCACACACTGCTGAGAAGATTAATACTTAAACTGAAAATCAGTATTGACCTCATTCGTATTCAAAAATAATTAGAATATCTATTCAATTCAATTTGAATTTCTTCCTTCTTCATATCTGTCTTCCAGTCCAACACCAGCTTGCAGGAAGAATCATAAGCTTGCTTAAATTATTTCTAGAGCCAGGAATCTGCAGTACTGCAGACAAGGTTTGGCTAAATATCCAAACTTCAGGACATGGAATATATGTAGGAGTCAGATGCTAGCCTACAATATATACCTCCTGCCTTTCTTCAGGCTGCAAGACACATAAAGCCAATTTAAAGAGTGAATTTTGGAGCGTTTCTTTGCATCAGGGTTACCCAAACATAGTGAGGTTAGCTCAGTGCTGTGCCCTTCCATAACAGTGGTGTTCAGATTTAGACAAGTGAATGTTGTTGGAGCGTCATCTCCTCTATTAATTTCTGGCCAAACTAAAAATCTGCGTAGAACATAACAACTGAGATATCTGACCAATTTAATTCTACTGACCTGTCACTCAGCACTAAGAAACCCCTGCTTAATTTGAAGACCTATTCCCACAAAAACACCATATTTGCTAAGCAGACTTCAGTCTGAAAGGGAACCAGTCACTCAAGGAAAAAAAAAAAAAAAATTGACTCAGCAAAGTAATCCTCCAATTCCTCAAGTTATTTTAGTAAATAGTTTGTTACAATCTAGAATATTCTGATCTAAAGCTAACCATTTATAGATCCCATATGAGCCCGACATTTGGGGAGTGTAACCTAATGTTTTGCTTTCTGGTGGTTCATCACCCAACTATATAACTGAACTTTTTCAAATCTTTCCTATATGATAGCAGAACTGAGCCCAGAGATTATTTGCGCTTTATTTTTCCATAGGCTTCATGGTACATTTGTTAAGTTGTGTCAATTCTATTCCTGTATGTGTGAACTTCACTGGATCTAATGACTAACTAAGCTTTCCATTGCCATCTCTGACCTAGACTGTAGATTGGCAGGACTACGGACTGACTTCTCTGACAAAATCTCTTCACAAGATCTAGCACGATGGAGATCTTAATATATAAGGTTCTAACACAATACAAACATTAGGAGACAATAGTATATCACTGGAACTAAATTCAGTCACCCTACAGCACTGTATGCAGACCCTGCAGAGACCTTGCAATAAGGAGGAATACAGAAGTGCAGAGCGATCTTTGGTTTTACAGAGATACAGGTTTATCCCTTTCTATTAAATAACCAATAAGGATGAATAAGATGAAAGCCATAAAACATGAATGCTTGTGGGTTTTTTTTTTTTTTTTTGTTTTAAAAAAAAAAAAAAAAACCCACAGTTGGGAGACATATAGGAAACTGGCTGTTCCTTTAGGATCAAAGACGCTATTGAAAATGAAATCAGTTTGTTAATTCTCTTAGTATAATAAACTATTGTTTATTAGTAGTGCTTCTCTCTGGAGAAATAGCTATAAATATTCAGGTGACTTAACAGCTACGTTGTTCTTAGCATCACATGGCTGATGAGGCATTACCTTTTTCCACCTTTTTTTTTTTTTTTTTTTTTTAAATCTGCTCTATCTTATGCCATTGAGACTGTAGAAAATATTTTTTCCAAACAGGATTACAAAAATCACAGAATCGCAAGGTTGGAAACGAACTGTAAGATCATCTAGTCCAACCATCTCCTTGTCACCATTGCCACCACAAGCACTAAACCATATCACACAGCACATCGTCCAGATGCTACTCAAACACTGCCAGGGACGGCAACTTCAACACCACTCTGGGCAGGCCATTCCAGCGCCTGACCACTCTCTGAGAGAAATAGTTCTTCCTTATGTCCAACCTAAACCTCCTCTGATACAACTTTTGGCCATTACCCCTTGTCCTGCTCATTGCCTGGGAGAAGAGGCTGCTCCTCATAAGACTTGTGCTCCAGACCCCTCACCAGTTTTGTTGCCCTTCACTGGACACGCTCCTGGACCTCGCCATCTTTCCTGTAGTGAGGAGCCCAAAACTGAACACAGTACTCAAGGTGCAGCCTCACCAGTGCTGAGTAGAGGGGGATGATCACCTCCCTGCTCCTGCTGGCCACACTATTTCTAATGCAGGCCAGGATGCCGTTGGCCCTCTTGGCCACCTGGGCACATGTTCAGCCGAGCATCAACCAACACCCCCAGGTCCTTCTCTTCTTCACACTCATCCAGCCACTCATTCCCAAGCCTATAACGCTGCATGGGGTTGTTATGCCCAAAGTGCAGGACCTGACACTTGGCCTTGTTGAACCTCATTCCATTCACTTTGGCCCAGTGATCCCGCCTATTCAAATCCCTCTGAAGGGCTGCCCTACCCTCAGGCAGATCAACACCACCTCCCAGCTTGGTGTCATCTGCAAACTTACTGAGGGCGCACTCAATCCCCTCATCTAGGTCATCAATAAAGATATTAAACAAGATGGGCCCCAGTACTGACCCCTGGGGGGCACCACTTGAAATGGGTCACCAGCTGGACTTCACTCCATTCACCACTACCCACTGGGCACAGCCCTGTAGCCAGTCCCTTACCCAAAGAAGGGTATACCTGTCCAGGCCACGGGCAGCCAGTTTCCGCAGAAGAAGCCTGTGGGGGACCATGTCAAAGGCTTTGCTGAAGTCTAGGAAGACTACATCAACAGCCCTTCCCTCATCTACCAGACTGGTCACCCAATCACAGAGGGAGATCAGGTTGGTCAAGCATGACCTGCCTTTCATGAACCCGTGCTGGCTGGGCCTGATCCCCTGGACACTTTGCACATGCTGTGCAATCTCATTCAAGATTATTTGCTCCATGACCTTCCCTGGTACTGAGGTCAGGCTAACAGGCCTATAGTTCCCCACATCCTCCTTACCATTGAGGACCTCAGCCCTCTCCTTGACCTCAGTGACCACATTCCCTGATGCATAAAGTATAGGAGGAGAATTATCTTTGGTTCTTCTTTTGCTGCTGATATATTTATACAAGGATTTTTTTTATTGTCTTTTACTACAGATGCCAACATGAGTTCAAGTTGGGCTTTCACCCTCCTAACTTCCTCCCTGCATACCTTAGCTACTTCTTTGTAATCTCCCCAGGTAGCCTGTCCCTTCTTCCAGAGAACGTAAACTCTCTTTTTCTCCCCGATTCTCAACAGTAATTCCTGGCTCATCCACACCAGTTGGATGAGTCCCTACGTCTTGCCTTACAGCACTCAGGGACAGCCTGTTCTTGTGCCTTTTAGATTTCCTTCTTGAAGACCATCCAGGCTTCCTGGGCCCCTTTACCCTTGAGAAGCGACTCCCAAGGGACCCGCACTACAAGCACCCTGAACAGATCAGAGTCCACCCTGTGGAAGTTCAAGAAGGTAGTTCTGCTGGCCACTCTTTTGACATTCCCAAGAATGGAGAATTCTACAATTCTGTGATCACTCTGCCCAAGATGGTCCCCAACCTTCACTTCTCCCACCAGTCCTTCTCTGTTAGCAAAGACCAGGTCCAGCAGGGCACCGCTCCTGGTATGCTCTCCTAGCAGTTGCGTAAGGAAGCAATCTTCCACACAGACTAGAAACCTCCTGTACTGCTTCCTCTGCGCTATATTTCCAACACATATCAGGGAAGTTGAAGTCTCCCATCAGAACAAGTGCTGGCAATCACGTGACTTCCATGAGCTGCTCATAGAATGCCTCATCCAACTCTTTATCCTGATTAGGCAGTCTATAACAGACCCCCACCAAGATGCCACCCTTACAGGCCTTCCCCCTGATCCTTACCCACAGACACTCCACTCTATCATTCCCAAGGATGCAGCATGTCCTCTGTTAGATCACTGAGGTGACAGCAGAGCTGCTAATAATAGGTAATGTTTACCTCTGAGATTCTTATTCATTCCTCCACTCATTTAATTTAAATGGCTAAATTAACATGAAACTATGTATCCAGAAAGTCTGATACAGTAATACTCTACATCTATCCCTCCCAGGCACATTGATACACTGTATTTGATGGAATTGCATCTCCTCATTCATGATAGGCTTCCTACCAATCTGAGAGAAGAATTAAGGGAAAACTAGAACAGTTTAGTTCCCGGAAGATCCTAAGATCAATATAAGGTAGTACTTTATAAATAAATTACATTTTGAAACTTCACTTTTTTTTTTTTTTTTTAAAGGGACAGACATACTCAACATCTTCAAAGTGCTAATGCATAAATATATGATGAAGAAATATTTTCTTAATGATTGTTTGCACCTTTCAGGAGTGCAAAGCCACAGCTGGATTTTACCTCTAACCATTTCCTCTTTGCTAGTGTGGGGATTGTTGCTGGATTTCCCTGTGCTTCAGGGACTTCCTCAGTACTGAAGTGTTTGGGGTTGTTATTATTTTGCAAGGAGATTGCCCTGTATGCTTACCTACCTCTTCTGCACTTTTTCTTTTAGAGTGCAGAGATAAGGCAGCACCATGAAATGAGGACACTCTTTTTCTGGGTCTAAATGGATCTTATCCTTTCTCTTTCCATGCCTTGGCTTTCTGTTCCTTCCGATCATAGGACTAGAGGATAATTCCTGTTGGGAGAGATCTCAGGAGGCTCTAGTCCAATCTTCTGTTCAGTTCTGACAAATTTCTGTCTGCCTAGTGTATGTCACCCTGATTTGAGCAAACTCATTAGTAAAACTGAATAAGGTGGCAAAAGGAAAGTTAAGACGGATAAATGATATCGATATATAGAGATATAGGTATGGATAGATATGGTACAGACAGACTTAAGATAGTTAAATGCATAATGCAAATGAACACCTGAAGGCCAATTCATCTGTACATCAAAGGCTAACTCACTTGGGCCCCCTCTGAATGGGCAGGTACTGTGAAACACATTTAGAACAAAAAAGGAAAAGCTGCACAGTAAAACATGAAGTGAGACTCAGACTAGAAACCTACCAGTGTTGCCCACTAAACCATGTCCCTTAGTACCACATGTAGAATCATAGAATCACAAGGTTGGAAAGGATTGTCTAGTCTAACTGTCCTCCCATCACCCTTACTACCCACTAAGCTACTAAACCATATCTCATAGCACTTCACCCAGACACCTCTTGAACACCACTAGGGGAAGTAACTCCACACTTCTCTAGTCAGGCCATTCCAGTCCCTGACCACTCTCTGAGAGAATAAGTTGTTCTTAATATCTAATGTAAATCTTCCCTGGCACAACTTGTGGCCATTTCCTCAGGTGCTATTTGTTGCCTGGGGGAAGAGGCCAAACCCCTCCTCATTACAACCTCCCTTCAGGTAGCTGTAGAGCACAATATCTCCCCTGAGCCTCCTCTTCTCCAGACTAAACAATCTCATCTCTCTCAGCTGCTCCTCATAAGACTTGTGCTCTAGACCCCTCACCAGTTTCATTGCCCTTCTCTGGGCACGTTCCAGGGTCTCAGTGTCTTTCTGGTAGTGAGAGGCCCAAAGCTGAACACAGTATTCAAGATGCAAGCTCACCAGAGCTGAGTACAGGGGGATGATTAGGTAATCATCCCTGCTCCTGCTGGTCACACTATTTCTAATACAGGCCAGGATTGCATCAGCCCTCTTGACTACTTGAGCACAATGTCAGCACATGCTCAGCCAAGCAGCAGTCAACACCCCCAGGTCCCTTTCCTCTTCACAGTCATCTAGCCAGTCCGCCCCCCACCCCAAGCTTGTAGTATTGCATGGGGTTGTTGTGGCCAAAGTGCAGGACCTGGCACTTGGCCTTGTTGAACCTCATCCCATTCACCTCAGCCCAGTGATCCAGCCTATTCAAATCCCTCTGAAGGGCTTCCCTACCCTCAAGCAGATCAACACCCTTCCTCCCAACTTGGTGTCACCTGCAAACTTACTGAGGGTATACTCAATCCCCTCATCTAAGTCATCAGTAAAGACAACGAACAAGATGGGCCCCAGTACTGATCCCAGGGGGGACATGACTTGTAATGGGTCACCAGCTGGACATGACTTTCTAGCCAGTTCTTTACCCAGAGTAGAGTATACTTGTCCAGGCCATGGATAAACAGTCTCCTCAGGAGAATACTGTGGGAGATTGTGACTTCAGCAAAGCCTTCTAGATAGATTACATCAAAAGTCTTTCCCTCACCTACCAGTCTGGTCACATGGACTTAGAAAGAGATGAGGTCAGTCAAGCACAACCTGCCATTCATGAACCCATGCTGGCTGGGCCTGATCCCCTGATTGCTATGCACTTGCAGCATGATCTCACCCAAGACGATTTGCCCTATAACTTTCCCTGGTACTGAGATCAGGCTCACAGGCCTGTAGCTCCCCAGACCCTCCTTATGGCCCTTCTTGTAGATGGGAGTCTCATCAGCAAGCCTTCAAGCCTCTGGGACCTCTCCATATAACCAGGAACGCTAATAGATAGTGGAAAGTGGCTCAGCAGTCATCTCCACCAGCACCCTAGGGTGGAGCCCATCTGGTGCCATGGCCCTGTGACAGTCCAGCAGCTCTCTAACTGCCTCTTCCTGAATCATCAGGAGTGTATTCTGCATTCGATCCCAGACCTCCAAGTCATGGTGTAAAGTGCACCGAGGATAACTGATCCAACTATTAAAGGCAGGTGTCATTGAGAACCTCAGCCTTTTCCTTATCCACAGTGGTCAAGTTCCCTGCGGCATCAAATAAAGGATGAAAATTCTCCTTCTTACCATTAATATATCTGGTAAAAGGATTTCTTGTTCTCTTTCACTGCAGTCGCCACTTTGAGTTCAAGCCAGACTTTTGCCTTTCTAACTTCCTCCCTTCATGCCTCACAACTTCTTTGTAGTCTCCCCACGTAGCCTGTCCCTCCTTCCAGAGTCTCAACAAAAGTTCCTGGTTCATCCACACTGGCCTTCTTCCTCTCCAGCTCACCTTACAGCACTCAGGAACAACCTGTTCTTGTGCGTTTAAGATTATCATCTTGTGGAGCATCCAGGCTTCCTGGACCCCTTTGGTCTTCAGGAGCAACTCCCAAGGAAGCCTGTAACAAGTGCTGAAGGTTGGGCCTCAGTAGCACTGAGCACAGAAGCAGGGTTACTTCCCTAGTCTTGTTCACCGTACCATTCCTGATACAAGTCAGGATGCCATTAGCCTTCTTCTTCACCACCTGGGTATACTGCGGGCATATCTTCAGTTGACTGTCCATCAGTACACCAAGGTCCCTTTCCATCAGGCAGCTTTCCAGCCACTCCTCCCTAAGCCTGTAGGGCTGCCTGGTGTTGTTGTAACTGGTCCTTCCATCATCACACCTTTGTTGTAACACCTTTCCCATCATATTGATCTGTCCAGTTCATACAAGAACTCTATAATTTCATAGACACTCTACACAAGACAGTCCTCACACATCCCCCACCAGTCCTTCTCTGTTAGTGAAGAGCAAATCTAGCAAGGCACCACCCTGGTAGGCTCTCATACCAGCTGTGTAAGGAAGCTATCTTCCACACACTCTAGATGCTTCCTGGACTGCTCCCTCTGCACTCTATTATATTTCCAGCATATATCAGGGAAGTTGAAGTCACCCACAAGAATGAGCACAGGCAGTTGTGCAGCTACTACAAGCTACTTATAGAATGCCTTGTCTGTCTCCTTATCCTGCTTAAGTGGTCTATAACAGACCACCACCAAGATGTCACCCTACAAGCCTTCTTCACTATCCTTATCCATAGACAATCAACTTTATATTAAAGAATGGTTTGATGTTGAAGAGCTTGGGAATGATAAAGAGCCACACCATCTGCCTTCTTTCCTTGTCTGTCCCTTCTGAAAAGCCTGTAGCCATCCATCTCAGCACTCCAGTCTTGAGGTAGTCCCACCATGTTTCAGTAACAGCAACTAGATCTTAGTCAGCCTGCCACACAATCACTTCCAGCTCCTCCTCTTCATTGCCCATGCTGCATGCATTGGTGTAGGCGCACTGCATCTGAGACATCTGCCTCACCTCCAGCATTTTTCCCCAAAGCTTATCACTGGTGAGCCCTGTTTTGTCCCCTTTCCCCATAATAGCTAAAGTTCTCTTGATAAGTCCTGCTAGCTCCTGCACTAGGATTCATTTCCCTCCTTTGAGACAGGTGAATTCCTTCCATGGACAACAGGCCAGGGGCCAAGTAAACTTCCCTATGGTCAAAAGTCCCAAAAATTCCCACCTTGACATCAGCTTCTGAGCCAATTATTCATTACCTGTCTCTTCCTAGCCCACTCCGTGTCTTTCACAGCCCCAGAAAGTGTAGAACAAAGCACCATTTGGATCCTGCTTCTTGAACTATTCACCCTAAATCCCTGAAGTCTCTTTTCATAGGCTTCTCAGAGTGATTTCATCACTGCCCACTGAACTAGGAGTAGTGGGAAGTAATCAGTGGAATGAACCAGTTTCAGGAGTTTTCTAGTTACATCTCTGACCTGAGCCCCAGGAAGGCAGTACACTTGGTTCTGGTCTGCAAATGGAACCCTCCGTTCATCTGAGAAGGGAGTCACCTATCACAACCACCCTTGTTTCTTTCCTGACAGAGGCAGTTTCAACACATGGAGTAGACTGCCTCACTCTTGGTAACCTCCCAGGGGAGCCTTCCCATGCTTCCTCACTTACCTCCCTTTTAACATCCAATGCTGCAAACCTATTGCTTAGGGGGACCCAAGGACACAAGGTAGGCAGGAAGGGGGGGTGGGGGGGGGTTTGCCAACAGTATTGAGCAGAGACCTTCTCCCAGCCCTCCCCATCCTTCAGGATCTAGATGTTCCTTGAGCACTTTCAGTGACAGTGACTCTACCACCTCCCTGGACAGCCTGTGCCAGCACCTGGTCACTCTTCTGGAGAAGAAATTTTTCCTGATGTCCAACCTGAACACCTCCTGGAGCAACTTGAGGCCATTCCCTCTAGTCCTACCACTAGTTATACAGGAGAAGAAGCCAATCCCCATATCACCACAGTCTCCTTTGAAGTATTTGCAGAGGGCAATGAGGTCTCCCCTAAGCCTTGTCTTCTCCAGAAGAAACAATCCCAGCTCCCTCAGCCACTCCTCATAAGGCCTGTGCTCCAGACCCTTCACTAGCTTTGTTGTCCTTCCCTGGACATGCTCAGAGACCTTAATGTCTTGCTTCAGTAAGGGGCTCAAAACCATAGAATCACCAAGGTTGGAAAAGACCTGAAAGATTATCCAGTCCAACCATTTACCTATCACCAATAGCTCCCACTAAACCATGTCCCTCAACACAACATCCAGTCTTTCCTTGAACACTCCCAGGCTCGGTGACTCCACCACCTCTCTGGGCAGTCCATTCCAGTGCCTGACCACTCTTTCCGAAAAGTAATACTTCCTAATGTCCAGCTTGAATCTCCCCTGCAGTAGTTTGAAACCATTCCCTCTGGTCCTATCACTAATGACACAAGAGAAGAGGCCGACCCCCAGCTCACTACAACCTCCCTTCAGGAAGTTACAAAGAGCAATGAGGTCTCCCCTGAGCCTCCTCTTCTCCTGGCTCAACATTCCCAGCTCCTTCAGCCTCTCCTCATAAGCCCTTTGTTCCAGACCCCTCACCAGCTTTGTTGCCCTCCTTTGAACACATTCCAGGGCCTCAATGTCTTTCTTGCAGTGAGGGGCCCAAAACTGGACACAGTACTCAAGGTGCAGCCTCACTAGTGCTGAGTACAGGGGAACAATCACCTCTCTGCTCCTGCTTGTAACACCGTTTCTGATGCAAGCCATGATGCCATTGGCCTTCTTGGCCACCTGGGCACACTGTTGGCTCATGTTCAGCCGAGCACCAATCAATACCCCCAGGTCCATTTCCTCTACGCAGTCCTCCAGCCACACCGCCCCAAGCCTGTAGCGTCGCCTGGGGTTGTTGTAGCCGAAGTGCAGGACCCGGCATTTGGCCTTGTTAACCCTCATTCCATTGGCTTCAGCCCAGCTCTCCAGCCTGTCCAGATCCCTCTGCATGGCCTCGCTACCCCCAGGCAGATCCACACTTCCAGCCAATTTGGTGTCATCCGCAAATTTACTGAGGGTGCACTCAATGCCCTCATCAAAGTCATCAATAAAGATATTGAAGAGGACAGGCCCCAGCACCGACCCCTGGGGAACACCACTCACGACCGGCTGGATTTAACTCCATTCCACCACCACTCTCTGTGCCCGGCCCTCCAGCCAGCTCCTTACCCAGCCAAGAGTGTACCCATCCAAGCCTCGGGCTGCCAGCTTCTGCAGGAGAATGCTGCGGGAGACGGTGTCAAAGGCTTTGCTGAAGTCTAGGTAGACCACATCAACAGCCTTTCCCTTGTCTAGCAGACGGGTCACTAGATCATAGAAGGAGATCAGGTTGGTCAAGCAGGACCTGCCCTTGGTGAACCCATGCTGGCTAGGCCTGGTCCCCCGATCATCCCGCACATGCAGCATGATCTCCCTCAAGACAATCTGCTCCATAACCTTCCCTGGCACTGAGGTCAGACTAACAGGCCTGTAGTTCCCTGGAACCAAACACAGTACTCAAGCTGCAGACTCATCAGAGCAAAGTAAAGGCTATCAATTGCTGTCCTGCTCCTGCTGACAACACTGTTTCTTATACAACCCATGTTCCCGAATGGTTCTTCAGTTAGCAGATGTCTTACGAATAACACTATGCTTCCTAAAAAACAAAACAAAACAAAACAAACAAAAAAAAAAACCACACACACTAAAATCATCATGTTAACCAAACTGTCTGACAAGCAGAGTAATTTCTTTTAAATCATAAAATCAAAAGCAGACTTATTTCGCTTTTCAACTGCAGATTTCTTTATATTACTTTCCTCTTTTCTATCATGCAGATTCCACACAAGCTACGGACTTTCTTTCCTAAACAAAAAGCTAAGGAATTCAATGCCAGTAGCTATGACAGTTTTCACCATGTTTTAAAACAGTGCTAATGATAGCATTGTCAAAAACGTATCATCATTGAACCATCATAAATATCACAGTTTTCTTAAAAAAAAACTTCAAAAATAAACATCTAAAATGTTACAGTGTGTGTAAATGTACCTCACTGACCAATATCCTCAGGTTCATATTTAATAATGTATTTAATCTTTTTCCATTCATTTCTTTCATAGGTTGCTGTAGTGAGTTTCAGGGTAGATTTATGCACAGAGTCATTAACTATGAAATTGCAAATAAAGTTCCCAAACAGAGAGCATAAGCAGTATGAATTAACACATTGCTTGTAACTTGAGTCTTTCTATACTTCTCAAAGCAGAAAAATTGCATTAAGAATAAGAAATTCTCATAGCAGCTAAGTCCACTATTAATGGAATTAAAACTGTCATCAGACTCTTTAGATTGATAATCGTATTGCTGAGTTTCTGCTATTCCAGATGAGTGACTGCAAACTGAACATTAAGCATTATTGAAGCATTTATCCCCTTTAAGAGAAGGGCCACCATTCAGTTTTATTGCAGACTGGTATAAATACTAAGTGTTTTTAATGTTTTCTATATAGTTTCTTATTAATTTGCCCCTAAAGTAATAATGACCCCTCACTGTCCAGTCTCATCATTTCAGCAGGGAAGAAAAAGCCAGAGAAATTCCTTAGCTTACCCAGGAAGCAAGTGAGAATGGTGTAGTGTTAGTTGCCTATGATTTTCTGCTGCTTTTGTGAGTGCATGGACTGCTGAAATATTTACATTCCACCTCAGTATTATCAGAGGCATAGAAATGCCACTCTGAGCATGTTTATATTGATATGCTGAGTTAATAATAAGCTAGTATTTAACCATGAAACGTATGTGGAAGCGTTTTAGTCCGGTAAAGAAATATATATATATATATATATATTTATATTTATATTTATATTTATATTTATATTTATATATAAATTAGGGGGACCCAAGGACACTAGGTAGGCAGCCTTAGCCTTTATTAGCAAAATATATATATATTTTACTTTTTCTAATCATCAGTTCTTTTGATTTTACAGATATTCAAAACCTCTGGAATCTGAATTATTAGTT
This sequence comes from Lagopus leucura, assembly GCF_019238085.1. Taxonomy (NCBI): domain Eukaryota; kingdom Metazoa; phylum Chordata; class Aves; order Galliformes; family Phasianidae; genus Lagopus; species Lagopus leucura. The sequence goes on along the minus strand of NW_024962252.1, from coordinate 79,043,924 downwards.
ATTATCCACCTTGAATATAAATCTAGTCTGTTTCACATCATTTATCCTGTGCTCAAGTGAGCCTACTAGTGAAGGTGATTCAGATAGCTCAGTTACCATAGACATTCAGACTTCTTCCTTTTTATGTCAGGAGAAACTGCCTGGATTCATTCTCTTTGTGAACATACATTGTCTGCTGGCCATAAGCACCTTTATGAAGGCTCATTCAAGGCTTCATCCTTTTCTTCTGGATAAGCTATCAGCATAGCTTTTCAACATCCCTTCCACATTTGTTTATTTTGTATTAGAAATTAAATACTTCAGATGTGAAGCCCTGGAACTCTCTTCAGTGACCACGTAAGAAATTGTTATAGTAAAGAAAAGGGGCTAAAGTTCTTCATATGAAAAGAGGAAGAAAATAGGACTGCTGATAACATTTGGTGGAAATAAGGGAAAGAAGAAAAAAAAAAAAAAAAATTGAGAGAATACAGCATTTGTGACAGGTCAAGAATTAGCTCAGACAGGAAATCACTTAGAGAAAGCTCAGATGCAAGAAAAAGAAATAGGACCTGTAATGCTATAATGCAGAGAACCCTACAGCAATGATAGGAGAGTAGCACAAATCCTAGTCTACAGCAGATGAGAACAAGCCCCAGTGCATCAGTTATGCACACAGAAACAAAGGAAGAAAAACTGCTTACCTTTAGAGGACCTCCAGTAGACAGGAATCTCCAGCCAGATACCCTTTCCTCCACTGCCAGCCCTTAAATGAGGTCTGGGAAGGAATGGATCCTGGCTCTAGCAGGTGCAATCACTCAGGTGAATTGCATGCACCTGAACTCCCCTTGGTTGGTCCTGCCTTCCCATCAGGAGCTCAATTATTGTTTCAAGTCATGATTTCGCATTTCTACTACAGTAGGAAAAAAAAAAAAAAAAAAAAAAAAAGAAGAAGAAAAAAAAAGAGATCATACTTCCAGTAAAAGGTGTATAGAAGTGAAGCTTGGCTTAAAATATATAATGTATAAGTCTGAGCTGATATCCATGCTTTCTCCCAGGCTTTTTTCAGCTACTATTCTATTTTTGGCTAGAAAGGGATATGAGTGTTATACCACTTATTTGATTGTCATTCTCCAGTTCCTACACATCTTTGATACTGTGCTCTTATTCATAAGACCTTCGTCTTAGGGACCATCCTGGGGCTATTTCCATGTGGCAGTAGCAAAGCATACCCTCTCTTTGAAGGCCAAAGGCTTAAAAGTCAGGAAATGGTATATTACTGTTTGTCTACCAGTATCTGGTTTTCCTTAAAACATTTTAGTTTTCATGAACTTTAACACCAAATTCTATGCCAGACATTTGAAGACACCACCAAAAAATGATGCAAAAGACCTAATTCTTCAGTGAAATACTGGAAAAAAATATGGAAATAGAAAATATTAGGAAAGATAAAATAGTCTCCTTCCCTACTTAGTATCTGCATTTCCAATTAGAGTGCTTCATCCTGCTCTAAAGCTTTTTGTGACCCAAGATTAAACACTTTTCAAACAGTCTCCAACTGACCTTGACACAAATACTTTTTAGTACTGATGTGGTGCTTTTTCCACATGCAGTTTGAAAAGATTTTAACGAACACTGTAAATAAAAAGCTACATAAATGTGAGAAGGGATAACTAGCAATAATATAGTAAAGTCTTAATTTGTCTTTTTTACAGTCTTTTCAGAGAAAAAGAAACTCAATCGGCTGTTTTATACCAAGGGGAACCAACAAGGAGATTGGCTGCTGTTCCTTATCTGAAGATTGAATTTCAAGCACAACATAGATTGAAGCTTAAAGGAAAGACTTAAGAACAAAACAGAATTAAATTTTTCCTTCTGTCTTCCAATTTGATCCCAAACTTCTGGTCTTTTAGAGAATTTGAAATAAGAAAATCAACATCTGATGCCGTGGTAGTTGCTTGCATAACAAAATAATGCAAGCATAATAAAGAAAAGCAAAGCATCCAAGGAAATGCAGCCTATCTCAGCCAATTGTTTAGAAGTTGCTGTCTCCCACTGAAACTTCATGGATAAAAAAGAAAAGCTTTGAGTGTGATTTTTTTTTTCTTTAAAAAGCAACCAGCATTGGTAAACAAGTTTGTCTGTTCAAGGTTCAAAGAAGTAGAAACTTTTATGTTGCAATTTTATTATTTTATATTCTCATTAGTAGGAGATAAAATAGATTTATAAAACCCTACGATAATGAAGTTTTCCAGACTTTTTAATAAGTTTTCAGCTTCTTTTATACTGTCCTAGTCAAATAAAGTACTTCATTACTTCTGGCACTAAACGTGTCACACATACGTTCTGCTCCTCAAGTATTTTAAAAAATGAGACACCCATGGTGTTGATAAGTTCATACCATTTTAGCAGAGGAAGATATATGTTCTTCAAGCTACCCCATGTTGTATCTCTGCATGACCATGGAGATGTGAAGCCAGTAGCCAATCTCTGCAGAATATAATATTACAAGGACGCCTAACTGATACATAGTGTTCCCAGCCCGTGTTGTGAACTTTGTGAAAAACAACCTGGAAAAACTGCTTCTTCCATTTCTACCTCCTGGGAAATTTGCCATTAGCAGCTTTCTGAAGCTTTGACAAGGAAAAGCTGGGCCCTCACTGTTCTTGTTTAAATGTCAAGCAAAAAAAAAAAAAAAAGACATAGAATGTATATATGCTCCTCTTACTATCTCCATAACATTAATCAGGAGTATGTGTGCATGATGTGGAATTACTGTAGGGAATGAGGCTTGAAATGGAAATGCGTATTCAGTGCATGGAAAAAAAAGCAGGCCTTTCACTGCTGCATGTATGTAGAAATCAAATTGCCACTAAGTACCTAGCCTGCAAAATCCATCCTCCAACAGAATGACTGTTTAAATGGAGTTTAGCATTATGAATAATTCTCATTGCCCACTGGTGATTCAGCAAGACCTTTCCTACTATTAAAAATCTACCCATGATTTGAATGAAACTGAAAAGCTAGCACAGTAAATTCCAGCTCTGTTTTTCCTTCAATCTGTGGAGCATTGCTGAATAGCAGAGAAAGCATAGTGTCTCTGCAGGTGAGCCGTCTTCTACTTTTTTTTAAAGGAAGTGCTCTTTCTCTCTTCTATTCCCCTTACTTATGACAGAAGACAGCGTGCCAAAGTAGCAGAGAAAATGTTGCTGGCAGTGGGAGATGTGGAGTGAACCGCAGTCTGCAGCACTCCCAATGCTCATGCCTAGCAGTGGTGTCAGTATCATGACTCCAATCAACTGTTCCTTCCTATCACAGCCCCCACCCCTTCCTTTTTTTTCCCCGCAGTGTTGTTCTCAGGCCAGCAGCTATGTGTAAACAGGATGTGGGAGCTGTACTGAAATGGATTCAAGTCCTGTACACCTCCGTCCTCACCTCTGGCTGCAGTGTGCATCCTGCCTGGAACATCTGCTTCAGATAAATATAGGGAGAGTTCAAGCTGTGCAGAGAGGGCATTGCCTGCAGTTCTTCAGCTGGTCTGCTCTTGTCTTTATTTTTTAACATTATGAAATACAGAAAAAGTATTTTACTTCTAACTGCAGGGCAAGCTTCCTGAAAATCATTGCTGAATGCCTTTATGTAACATATAGACACGTATATTTACTAAATAACTGGAAGATATTCTAAACCCACTGTGAGTAATAAAGTTTACTTTATTACCTACTAGTTCTAACGATGCCAGGCCAACTTGCACTTTCAAATGCTGTGGATATCCGTGACATAACTTGAGATGGATTAGCACATTTGGCAGTGCAGCATTTAAAAAAATTGCCTCTGGTAATCCAGCTAAAATAGATCATAGGGCTTTATAGCACATCCAAACAAAAAGGGATCTCATTACAACTTGAAAACGGAAAGCCAGAATCATGGCCATGTGCGCTACTTTTCAGTAGACTCCACGAGGTGGTCTGGAGATGCACACCAGATGTCACGGGGCCAGCTGAGCCCTGGGCACTGCCTGCCCCAGCTGCTCTGCTCCTGCAGACAGGCAGCCCCCACGGATTGGCAAGGGGTGGTTGTGTGACAGCCAGCTCAGAGCGGGACATTGCTGGCTGCGAGAGCCAGTCTGTATTTAGACATTCTGACCTCTAACTGTTCTTGTTGCACCATCCATGTACAAAAAATCCATGTACAAAAAAGTCCTGAGGAGACATTGATCTGGTACTGCCTGTGCACAGGTGTATAAACACTGAGAAATCTCCATGTCCACTTTGACTTGAAAATAGGCATTTTCAGAGACAGTAAAAGATGATTTTTGAATGTAACAGACTTTTCAGTTAAGCCCCCACTTAATGTACCACACATTTCTTGGGTGTTTATTGTCTGGAGCTCCTGTACAAGCACTTTGGTCAGCTCGTCTAGTCAAACACCACCATCTGCAATATCATCACTTACATCTAGACTTAACTGTCCATCACGCCTTTGCAGTGACATGGAAAGAAACAGCACTTGAGGCACATTTTTCATCCCTTGTTAAGGTAGGTCTCTAATAAGGCCAATGAACATCCAGTGAAATAAGTAGAACCTCAAATTGCTCATTCTCTTCAGGAGCAAAAGCTGGACCTAAGAAGCTACACAGGAAATATTTTAAAAGACATGAGAAAATTCTCGCATTGTGTGTTGTATTCATTTGCCAAAATTTTGAGTAAAAGAGGGATTCCTAAATAAATGAAATAAACTAGAAATGAAAACTGGCTCACAAGCTATCTTACAGGTGTGTTTTGTGAATTTTTTGTAGTTGTTATCATTATGCAAGTTTTTGTTTTGTTTTGTATTTAGTGTTCTCTTCTGGCAAGTTAAAACCACTGAGATAGATCCCGTTGTTAGTTATAGTTGGGGTTCAGATTGACAAAGTCCCTATTCATTCAAATATTTTTGTAATTAATATGCAGTAATCACAAAGGTCTCACTTATTTTCCACAGAGAAAGGCATAACATCAAGGGAAGCAAGATATTTCAAATAACAATATCATTATAAGATGGGATGTGACTCGGGTAACCTTATTCACCTGAGGAAGTATGAATATAAGAAAAGACTATGGTACAAAGTATTATCTACTTCAAAAACATGTGCCTCTATAGAGCTGCTGACTCCATATATTGCACCCATAATATGGGAATATTTCTTCCCTTCTGAGAAAGTAGGTATGGAAAATCAAAACAATTTCCACTTTTGTTCATCTTTAATTGGCTATGTCTCCATTTCCCCCAACTCATCCCATCCCAACCCACATTGCCTCCAAAGATAAATGCAGAATATCTATGTAACAATCGTTCTTGGGTATTTTCCCCATGTGCACAAAGTGCTTCCAGAGAGCAGGACTGGTGCTCAAAAGCCTCCACAGAACACAAAGGTCTGTTTTGGTTCAGCTAGACTGCTCACCATGCCCCACTTGGGTTACAAATTTACTGCGCTATTGGGAATATAGGAATGGACTTACTGATGCTAGATTTATGTTGGGAGATCATATCCATGGCTACATTGCCACAGGTACTTATGTAAATATCTCCAGCTGTAATGCCAGCTTAAAAAATTGTTAATTCCTTTGTACCAGCTACTTCTTTTTGCTGCTGCATTACTAATATCTTGGTTGTGCTGATGCAACTACCTCTATGTTCAAGCGGTAAAATGCACACAAATATATGATAGTTTTGTGATGGATGTGACTACCCTAAGTTTTTTCCTGTCAGCAGAAACCCAGAATGACCAATGTACAGACAGAATATTTCAGGAAAAATAATCAGGAAGGCATGATGGTCTGTTGAAATAGGCAGGTCTGAGAAAGAGTTAAAAATCTGCTTAAAAGTATTTTTACTCTGTTGAATGTCCCAGGGCCTAACAGCCAAAATGAGATCAGGACTCGTTTTACAGGGTGCTATGCAGAACCTTCCAGAATATTACCAGGTACAAACAAAAAATCAATGGAAAACAGAGCCACAGCAACGTGAAATGAGCTGCTCGAGGTCATTCAAAGGGATAGCAGCAGGACTCTAAACTGAGCACTTGGGGCCCACCAAGCATGTTTTATCTGGAAACAACCCTTGAGACATACTATCACATAAATCTTTCAAATCAGGGCTTCATGCTTGTAATCCCCAAGGTGATAAAGTGATAAGTCTTCTTTTAAAAACATGAAGTACTTGATCCTTGCATGGGGAAGATCCAGGCTCTTGAGCGTGTGATAGTCAATGTAAATATAGTCTGTAATTATGAGGATGTGAAAGGCAGATCCGCGGTAAACAGCAACAGGTCAGTGCACTGTGCAATGGGAGTTGGGGTTATCATTCCCTGTATACACATGTATGAACTAACACAGGTTCTTTTAAACATGATGTAGGATACAGCAGATGATGTTTGTCAGGTCTTGCTTAGGTTCAGTACAAGGAGGTACTTTTTTACCAGATGTGAAATGCTCTATAGTCTCTTAATCTTCACTTTTTTTAAGGGTAATTTTAGCCTTCTCCGGTTGCTCCCTTTTGGTAGATGCATATTTAAAAGGAGTTAAAATTCAGTAGGCCAAAAAAGAAAATCAGCAGAAACTATGAAGCAGTGCGTTAACATATTTTCCCTCAACACTTTTCATTCTCAAGTAGCATCAACTATAAATGCTATTGCTTTTCTTGCCAGCTTCTCTGCAACCTCAGAAGAACTGACTCAGAGCCCACTCTCTGTCATGCAGCTTCCAGAAAGCACAAACAGCTTCATAACTGTGTTTTCTCCTAGGTCCAATACAGAATCCTCGTTAGTCTCATAAACTCCATCAGGCAGAAGGTAGGGCAACCCACAGCAGTCGCTGCTGCCCAAACAGGAAAAGGACAATGTTTGCTTTACATTTCTGATATGACACATTACAAAGAAATGTCAAATCTGTGTCAAGTTACACTACACTGCACTGTGCTTTTCGGTCCTGTGATGTGACGTAACCTCTTGCAAAGCAATGAAAGAATTGTAATGTAAAGAAAGGGTTTTGAAAGATCGGCTAGAAGGAAATAATTGTTGAGGATGGGAAGAAACACAAGTGGCTGGAGTTACCCAAGCATTCAGAGCTGGCTCCAAGCATTGTTTTGAGGTTGCACCGAAGACCAATCCACATCCACATTCACAGAGGCCACCCAATACCACTGCTTGAGGGCACCCTGTTTCCCAGCTGTGTGGGAGGACCTGCAGTACAGAGCCCACGGAGCCCATACAATCCCCTGTTCCTGTTAACATGCTCCCCTTTTGCGTGACTCAACCCTCTTCCACGGCTTTTGTTTGCCAATGTATTACATCCAGTCACTCTGCTCAAGTCAGACACCCATTAGGCATACACAAATATGTTAATGTGGATAAGACTGTGGCAATACTAACAGCATAAAAAATAAGGACTGAAATGGGGATCCTACAAGGTGTTCCTTCCCCACTCTTAGTTTTCTCAGCTTTACCCTCAAAGCCAGATGCAACAGACCTTCTCTGTTACAAACGCTATTGCAGATACACTGGCTAAAGAGGGTTATGAGATGTGGAAATGTGTGAAGGAGTCAGAGAAAAGGCAGCTGAAAGCTAAGAGACTTAACTAGGGGTAGAAAAAGAACTGAAAAGTAGTTAAGGTTAGGAGAAAGATCAGAGGAGAAAAAGAAAGGACAGGACACATTATCTATAGTAAATGCATAAAAAGTTGTAGGAATTTTGCACTAACTTCATGCAAACTAAGGGGACTGGGCAAGAAACAAATGTAAACAGTGCTAATAACTTGGAGCAAGCATAACTTGCAGTTATTACAACATTACAATATTACAAGTTATTGCAGTGATTACAACTGGAAGAATATACAAAGTGTTTGGTTTTTTGTTTTCACCTGCTGTGGCAGATCCATATTTGGAGCCATATTGGATAGGCTTTTTTAAGAGTTGCTTCATCTTTTACCAACACTGTAGCCTTTCAGAGCAAAAAAATACCGTAGTTCCTTCTTGTATTTTTAGATTCAGTTTGTTTTGCTCTTTGTATTTGAATACAGGAGTGCTTATTTGCAATTGAACACTCAAGAAGCCATTAGAATCATGTGATGCCATACTGCATGCAGCTCTACAGTACTACAGATTAACTAACAGTAAACACTTCTGTTTTCCAAGTAAAACTGCTGTTTTATAGATCCTTTATTTCCATTGAATTATGTCTTTCAAATTCGCTAGTATGAAATGTTGCTTTGCCATCATATTCACATGTTCACATTGTTGTTTTTTTTTAAATAACTATAAAATCTCATTAAAGCTACTATAAAAATGAGAGTACGATTGAAATCTATCCAGCAGGAAGCCATGTGCTGTTGCACACAGTAGTTTTACTGTTCAGTCTTCTTCCCCAATGAGTTAAGATGCCTGAGATATTCATCGAGTGACATTTTTTGAAGTTAGCTAACTATATTGGAATAAAACTTTGCTGAATGTTTTGCAATGTGATTCACAGTGTTTTGGGTGAATCATTAGGCATTAGGCACTACAAAAATTGTGGTTTTTACAGTAGGGCTACAATCTGTTTCTCAGAACCAAATAATGACTATGACACGTTGTAACCTATGACAGTACATACTATTCCACTGTGCTTGAGCAATAGCTTGCAAATCATAGGGCAAGTAAAGTACGGTTTAGAAAGAGAGCATTGCTTCCTCTGAGCAGTACAGATTTTATTAAGAGTTCTGATTTATCCATAAACCCAACTTTAATGTCTTTTGTGGCCTTTTTTTTTTTTTTTCTCCCAGACTAATTCACAGGAACTGTCCAAAAAGGCCCATCTCTTTTCCTTACTGATGTGTGGAGATGCACCTTCCGAAGAAAGCATCATATTCATTCTACTGAGAGCCCTAAGGGCAGCCAATTCCGCTCCCCTTCCTATGCCAGGCCATACCTCTCCCACAGGCAAGGGCAAGCATGATGGTCTGCAGGTGCTTCCCAGCTGCGCTGTGCCATGCCCCTTCCATGACATACTCATCTATTTTAGGGGCTTTGGGGATGGCTTTTCCAACCACCCTTCTCCCTGTTTTCCAGGCAAAGAGCTTCCTTTCCCTGGGTCCAAGGGCCTGTGACCTACCTGCCATTTTGTGCCCTCGTGCCTGGTCTGCTCAGGAGGAGAAGCGCAACGTGGAGCACGCCAGGGCTCCAGCACACCCTACATCGGCCCGACAAAGCTGGTTCCTTCCCGCCCACACAGCCAGATCAAACAGCCATCAGGAAACAATCTGGGAGCCATACTCCCGCTTGGTACTGCCGCCGGGGCAGTGTAACAGGGCGGGGGGCAGTGCTGTTTCTAGCACATTCCAATTGACAACATCTGGGTCAGCTCCGTTCTGAGCAGCTGCCTTTGCCACAGCCCCTGCTGCATTGCCTTTCTCTGTGGAAAGCTTTGTTTTGGCTAGGGGTAGGTTTGTTGAGCTTTCGTGTACTGAAGTCTCACACAGAGACTTTCCCTTTGCCCGTGGCATGTGACCCTGCCAACTTATAGGCTTGCATCCCCAATAAGAAAAACAATAAAGTTTAAAAACAACAACAACAAAAAAAGTAAAGATTAATTAACCTCAGGTCTGTTCTCAGCAAAGCAAAGCTGACATGGATAAATAATAAAAGTAACTTCTCAATGGTCCTTGTGTCTGCCAGAGTCCCACTCTGTGATCTTTCAGTCAAAACCGTGACAAGGGGAGGGGGAGGAGAGGCTGCTGCATTACTGTCCTTTTCTTGTGCGGGTGTTCCCAAGGCTGCTCAGCTCTGTCCTTCGAATCATCTCCACCAGTAAATCATTTAGCTCAACCTGTCACTCCCGGCCATTGTGAGGAGACAAAAGCTACCCATTTAACCCCAACCATGGCTGATTTGCACTGCAGGGAAGGCAGGCTCACAAAAGAAGGCTCGCAGGGAAGGTGGCAGTTGGGTTGGGTTTCGTGTAGTATGGTGCTGGTTTTCCCTCTCGATTTTTCTTTCTTTTTTTCTTTTTTTTTTTCTTTTCCTCCCCCTCTGTTATTTTAAATTAGCATCACCGCTCATACTGGGATTGTTTTTTGAAGACCACATGTTTGTCAACAGAGTTTGAGTAATTTGACCCCAGCCTTGCTTCAAAGGTTTGAAAGGGCAAGAAACATACATAACCTATGTCAGCATACATCTATTACTCCTTTCACCTGAACAGCTTTTTAGACCACTTTTGATGTTTCAAAAGAGGCGGGAACAGAATATCCAATTAGTCACAGGAAAAACAGCAATTCCAGTCAACCTGCTTGGGGAAATCCGCACGGCAATTATCAAGTTCCTTTCACCTGAAGGACTGCTTTAACGTAACAGTTAGTAACTCTGCCACCTTGAACCCTAACCGCTGCCCAAAGTTCATATCTCAGATGGTCATGTCCTGCACTACAAGTTACTCTCTGGGTCAAGACCTCACTCTGCCCTGATATTTTAAAATTAAATGTGAACCCTTTACCAGTGTTTAACAGTTTACCAACATTTTAAGACTTCCCTTCTGTAACTGTCCTGGCCAAAGTTTAATATTCATGTAACAGCTCCCACCCCGAGCAGCCAAGCCCATGAAAAACTGAGCAGGCCATCAGAAAGCAGAAAATTCACATGGTACCAACTGTAAAATGGAATACATACAGAAAGCAAACTATTCTGCAAATAGTTTCATAATTTATTATTTTCCTCTGTCAAATTCCAGAACATCCCTAGTGAGCACAGCACCTACCACGAAACAAACAGTAATTCTTACATAAATCATACCTGCAAATAACTACAATTTCGATTTCTATTGATTCTGTCATTAACCCAGAGGAGAATTCTTCAGAAATTACCAATCGAGTGTTCTACTGTTTTAAGAACTGGGCACTGAAGCTGACAGACTAACAAGCAGAAAATACATCACATCTGTGCTTCTCCAGGGATATTCTTCAATATTTTTATGCATGTGAGATTTAAGAAATGACTGTGTAGTGTACATTTTTGTAATCTTTTTTATGTGCCTTTTAACAACAAGCAGTTCAGGATGTGGTTATATCTTAGTGTATTAGACATGTTTACTCTCCCTTTGGGCATTTAAAATGCCTGAAGTCCTCTTTTCATTATGAACTGTGTGTCAAAATGTTGGTTTGGATATCAAATTCTAGCTCTTGTAACCCTGTCATTAGGAAGAGTCTTTGTCTGCCTGGGTTGCTCTTTTGATTCCTTTGTTTTTGCTTTTTTTGTGTTCCCCTGATAGGTCTATCCTACACCTTTCTATAGCTAGCAGAGTAATGCAGAGTTGGGAAAACATGTTTTGCATTACTGAGACTGCGGACTCACTGTAAGCTTTCTCACAGATTCATCTTCAATGAAAGGCAGAGGGGTGGGGAAGAAAACATGCTTTTCCATGGGACTACAGAGTATGTGAATTGCCTTCTCTTTCAACCTATGGGGCACCCTTCAGATTTCAGCACAAATGGAAGAAATATCTGATTTCCCATTCCATCTGGATTCAGTTTCTTTCTTCCTCTTTGTATAGTTTCTTAGAGACATTATGGAGCTCACTGGAGGGGCTGCTTACAGATGACTATGGCTGCACTGGGCATAGTGCCAGAATTTCACTCCAGGAGGCTGCAACAGGAATCTTTAATTAACTTGAACCAAAACATTGAATGGCAAAGAACAAAAGAGTGGGGGTGGGGGAGGAGAGGAGGAAGGGAGGGAACAGAAAATAATGTTTCCCATACTAGAATCTCCATTTTTGGTCATGGAATGACAAGATCATAATGTCGTCCCTTATTTACCAGAGCAGAGGTAATAATTCTTAACTATTGTCTTAGTAAGTTTTGCCTTTCTTTCTGCTAATAAAATTAATATCTCTGGTTGCTATTTGTACAAATTAGTGAATAGTATTCTATCGAATCTTACATCAACTTATAGCTTGATAACATACAGCCTCTACATTTTACATTATTCTAAATAGGAGGTGACAATCTCCGGTATCTTGAATATTGCATAACTTCAATGCATTAATGTGACTGTGCACAAGAGTTCCAGATGTTGAGCAAGATCCTGTTCTGCTCAGCATAGTGCCAGTATGGTACATCCTTGTCCTCAAAAGTTTACATTCTAGGCATAAGAAAGAATTAGATACAGACAACTTACTGATAACTACTTACTGAAACAGCATTATTCATCATTGTGAAATGTTTTCAAAACAGATTGGATAACATTTCACACTTACTTTGGGGAAGTATACAAAATGAAAAACAGTAGAGAAGCAGACATGAAATACTTTTCTCTCTTGAGATCAAGGGAATGAGTGCAGTGATTTCTTTGCTGTCCCTTTCCTAGCTAAATATGCATGCAGAATAATTACTGTAAATGCAAAACTAATGGTGATTTCATGCATATGCATTCAAGGGACTTTGTGATCACGGATCTGGTAGTGTTCTAGTTAATGAGGCTCAGTTGCTCAAATATTCGTGAAAACAAACATAGCAAAGATTTGTACATGCTCAACATGAATCTATTTACACATTGAAAGGAATATTCAAGTGTGAATTGGTTTGCTAGCCGGTGGTTTGGAGTTTATTAGGTTTGCATCTTACAGCTTAATGAAGTCCTGAAAGAATTCATTGTATTCATTGCCTGATATGAACCAACATGTGATAGATGGGGACAAGCAGGAGATTCACTTAAAAATTCACAGTCCTGAGCCACACCAAGATACTAATGTAAACATACCCAAAGTCAAAGAATCACAGACCTGTAAGGGTTGTAAAGGACCTCTGGAGATCATCTAGGCCAACCCTAGTGCTAAAGCAGGCTCCCTACAGTAAGTTACATAGGAAAGTGTACAGTTTTTAAAATCTCCAGAGAATGGGATGCCACAGCCTCTCAGGGCAGCCTGTTCCAGAGGTCTGTCACTCTCACAACAAAGTTTTTCCTCATGTTCATATGGAACTTCCTGTGTTCCATTTTGTGCCCCTTGCCATGTCATTGAGCACCACCAAAAAGAGCCTAGCCCTATCCACTTAACTCCTACCCTTTAAACATTTGTAAGTATTGATAAGATCCCCTTTCAATCTTGTCCAGGTGGAACAGTCGAATGTCTCTCAGCCTGTCCTCAAAAGGGAGATGTTCCAGGGCCCTCATCATCTGTGTGGCCCTCCACTGGGCTCTCTCTAGAAGATTCCTGTCAATCTTTGAATTGGGGAGCCCAGAACTAGACACAGTACTCCAGATATGGAACACCAGGGCAGAGTGAAGGGGAGGAATCACCTGTCTTTACGTGGCCACGCTCTTTTGAATGCACCCCACTATACCATTGGCCATCTTAGCCACAGGGGCACACTGCTAGTTCAGGGACAACCTGATGTCCACCAGGACACCCATGTTCTTCTCTGCAGGAGCGCAAAGAAACTTTTCATGCTCAGAAGCATATATACCCATCATTGTTTCCTATTAATTTGCTGTTGTGTGCTATATTTCACTTCTCTATAAAGTGATCATGTATTTGCTCAGTATACGGGGAGAACCTGGCATACACAAGCTCCAGCACCCACTTAAAATGGATAGGTTCCTACACAGGCCTGATGTTGATGTGTCTTCTTCAAATCATATTGGGAGAATTTGAAAAAGAATTTAAGATCCCCAATCTGAATGCGACATCTTCTGTAAGACCCTGCTCAGGTTTATAGAGAGAAGGGGACCTGGGTAAAAAAAGCATTGAATGTGCTTTGGACAGTTCACTGGCACATTTTTGCAGTTACTTCCATTGGAAGCCATTATGAAAACACATAGAAGACTTGGAGAAATATATTTTATACATATATTCTCAAATATAGAAAAACTCTTTTATGAGTCTATTTATATCATCTAACTTAAAAGGATTTATGTATGAGCTGTACAAGGAATACATTAGAATGATAGCAAAATTACTAAATAAAACGAAAACTCTGCTCAGAGTTAGTCTAGTGGAACTCTGCAATAACTCTATTTAAGTCAAAGATTTAATAGCACGATAAGAATTTTTTTTTCCAATGTTGTTTTTGGTCTCACAAAGACAGTTATATGTGTCTCTGAGTGCATGTGTGGGAAGGTAAATATAGATTCATAGCTGATTGGATCCATAGAAACATAGATATCTGCTATGTTATTGAAACACAGTAAATAATTGAGCATAGTTATTGGATTCCGTGAAGAATGAATGTGATACAATAGCTATTCCCCATCTAATCATTGATATGCTGGCTCACTATGGATTATGTATACGATAGACTCTGTTTTAAACACTTAAAGATGTTACATACGTCTATACTGAAGTCAGCATTAGTTGTTTCTGGCCTTACTTTGGCAGAAGGAATGATCTTAGCAATATAAAACCAATCTCTCACACAATATATTCCAACTTAGAGGTTTCTCTATTCTGTCACTTATTATCCTCAAAAATATAAAAACAAGAAAATGGTCTCAAATTCAAACTGACAGCAGAATAAACCTTTTGAAATTCCTAAACCGCATTCATTCCTTGTATAATTAATTCTACTGAGGACAGTAGAGAGGGAACCGAGCGAAAGTTGATTCATGTTCCTTTCACATGAGAAATAACTTTCTTCTTTTGCCCGTGTCGAGCATTCACGATTAGAATTGAATTACCGATGTGTAGATTCACAATCCTTCACAACAAAGGTGAATACAGGCTATCCTGTTCCATTCTCTTTGACACAAACTTCCTGTTGGAATTTAGAAATTATCTTTTCTACTGAAAATGAGTAACAAATGGCTGTTAGAAAGTCTGAATGCATACATGCTCAATAAGGATAAAGTTACCGTCATTAGAAATGTACATCATACAATTCCCCAAACCAAAAGAGGTCATTACATGGGAAGGCTCACAGACTTTTTCCCTTAGCTGACTTATCCCAAACTCGGCAGACTTTCATGGGAGCTGCTCACTAGTGTGCCAGTATTGCTTTCCAGTTTGCTCCATGATTACAATTCCCACTAGTTTCCAGGAATTCCTAAATAAGGACCAACACTTCTCTGCATTAAGATTCTGCCTTACATCAGACTTCAGCAATTTTCACTTTAAAAAAAATGAGGAGGATATATGAGAATTCTCTTGGAGCAGAATTTAAATTAAATGTCCTTATTAATGATGTATGGATTTCTTTCATTGTTTAGGAGGTCTGTGAGCAGTTGAAAGAAACAAGAAGGCTTTTAGTAACGGGCACTAACAGCACCATTGTGTTTGCATGGAAGCTCTTGGCCATTCAGTGTCACAGGGTCAAAAACAATCCAAGCTCCCACACCAAAGCAGTCTGTAGAAGGCCACACAGATCTCACAACGCTGATTCTTTAGAGCTTGGGTGGGTTTCTGTGAGTGATATGTTAAGTTCAACTGGGAGTTACAGGGGAAATTAACTTTTACTGAAGTTCACACTCATTCAGATTTCCCAGGTGCATTTTATATGTATATATATATATATATTTCTTTCTCCTGAGTTATGTTGGAAATATGATGAGAACAAACTGAAGTGTGAATATGAAATGTTATGAGATGATCTTTTGCAATGCTTTTTGTTCTGGTCAGCTGGCATCTCTCTCTGTCAAGCACTGAGTTACATAGTAACAAAGTTAGTTCTTGCAAATAACACAGGAATCATAGAAGTATACCAAGTGAGGGGAGGGAGGAGTGGAAACAGGACTAGGAAAGGCATTTATTTGACTTCATTAACTTCACGAACCATTGCATTTAATTGCTAACATGATATTCAAACCTCATTTTATCTGGTCCTCTTCTCCTTTTCCTAGCTTTTGCAATGTGAGACCGAGATGTATGCCTGAAGTTGAAACTGACAGCAGCCTTGTGTATTTCAGAGGAAGGTTGAGTGCACATCTGTGAAATAATCAATAAATTCTGCACTTTGCTGCATGATATCAGTCATGGGTTATAGATGTATACCGATTACATATATACGACTCCACTACATACATGTGTCTAAATGTCCTAAAAGCATACAGCTGTTGAGCTGTTACAAAGCACATGCTTTGTAGCGTTTTGTTGTGGCTCTGAAAATAATTTGATATCATGAAAGTCCCAAACATTGCCAAAACACTGATATATTATCAATTCTTTTCTCTTTCTTTTCCCAAGGAAATATGCTGTCGTACTCTCTCTACTGTAAGAGAAACTTAATAGGATGGGGGAAATGAAAAGCTTTTCAGGCACACAATGCACTTCAAAGTTCCTATTCAAAATGCATGTAGAGCACAGTGCTTTTTCCCTGAAGTCTACCTTCTCATTCATGAGGAAGTTTTACTTCTCTCCTGGCTTCACAACTCTGGCAAGACTCTCTTTCCAACCTTTACTATTACCCTTCTGCAACTTCTACCAATCAAGTTTGAGAGAGTATTCTTTCCTGAAGGTTCAGAGGTTTAAAGCATGTTTGTTTCAGTCTCACATCAAATCCATTCAGGAGACATTCAGAAGCACAGGGAGCAAAGTCAGTAACTGAAAATTTTTCTTTCTGACTGGTATTTTAAAGTGAAAGAACATATACCTTATGCTTTGAGTGAAACTGATGTTCACCATAGCAGATCTGTTTGTGTAGTATACAGTGATGTTCCTAGATTAGAAGCAAAATTTCTTTGTGAGGGGGCTAACAATGCTGCAGGGGGCCATCTTGCTTCACTGAACTGGAACATCCAGTCTTTTAAGAGCACTCATACATTAGGTTGTAAGATTACTCTCACTATAGCAACCTTCTCCAATACAATCCTTTCTTTTTCTCTCTCTTTTTTTCTCCCTTCTTTTAAAAGAAGCAGCTTTATAACTTAGCTTTCCACTAAACATTTTCTTTCCTGGCATCTTCTATCCTTTCTAACCTCCTCCTCCACTGTCCCAGACAGTTTCTGTTCAGTTTTACAGTGTTCAACTTCTGCACTTCAAATTGCTTATTAAGGTTTTGATTTTTTTTTCCAGCACTGAGCAAGAACAAGAAAGTGGAGCTCTCCTACAGTATAAGTAAAATGCTAAATCAGAAAATTCACGGCTTCCCTTGATCGCTCTGATCCAATTCCTCTGAAAACTGGGCTTTATATTTGTACTCTCTTGTGAAACAGTGGGATTGTTCTGAATGAAAAGAAAATGTTTTCAATCTCCTATGCTTGATGAAATTGCTGTACTGAAGGTATAAGAGCAAAATTAATCCGCTGGTTTGTATCAGAGCTCATTTCTTATGTCTCTCAAAGGAGTTAAAAATCTAAAAAATAAAATAAGGCAATCAGACAATAGATCTCTCCCCAGCTAAGAATACCTCTAACAGCAACATGTCTGCAGTCTAGGGAGGAAAAAAAAGGATATCTTCAAAAAGTCTTTGAATGTAGAATGAACGAATGGAGCCATTTCTTTGTCTGGCCAGAGCAGTGGATATTCCTATAAGGCTCATGGCACTATTTGTATCTGAATATGACTACCTGATGGGCCAGAAGCTGCACATGACCTTGCATGAGGTCTTATTTGCCAATTGTTGGTGGCCATACTATGGGCGGAATGATGGAAACCTGTCCTGAATACACCTACTCCTGAATATTGGTGAACCTTCAGTCTGTAGTAACACTTCAAAGGCAAGAATCAAGATGCAGAACACAATTTATGTCGCTATTTCTATTTTTGACACAGGCTCAGACACACACAAAAAACCTCTAAACAGAAACTTGCAGCAAAACATGAGATATAGTACGAGAAAATCAAAACCTGGTTATTACACAAGTGAGCTCCACTCTACCTACCACAATGCATCTTGAACAAATAAAGCTTTACATTTTCCCCAATCTTTAGGCAGCTAGCTGGCAAATAAAATCCTGTTCAAGAATGTCAAAAGAACAGACCAGACATGTTGGGAGCAGTGTTTGTTTAAACTGACACTTACGCTGCATGCCTAACCAAAGAACTGAAAGAAAAAATCCAGCTTATGAGACATACTTAAGAAGAGGGTTTCATTGTAGAAATGAAGAACCATTATCTTAGTGATGAAGTCTACTTTTGTCCCTGGAGAAACAGAAAAACAAGTTAGCCAACTTCATATGAGTTTGGGTTGCTGACCCTTGATCAGGCGTTGACAGAAACTAGGAAAAGTAGGAGGAGGAGATTTTCTTGGTTATAATATTACGCTCTGCCAAATCTATTTTGAAACTACGTTGGAAATTTCCTTGCAACACCATATGTGATAACAAAAGTGACCTTATGGACAAACTATTTCACATGCTGCTTCAGGAATGCAGACTGCTGTTAGTATAGCCCAGCACAGAACACAACAGAAAGAAGACTGTATATCATACTCTGCTAAGCTGCATAAGGACATGAAATCTCAGAGTCATCCTTCACCAGCATACAGTACTACAGACATCTTGGATAGAATTTCTAATGATATTCCTTACTTCATTCTTCTTCAATTTTATGTGATCTTCCAGAAGAGTTAGAAAAGCAACAGAATTGTCTCTTTTAGCAAGTGTAATAGAGGCTAATGTGTGGGTAATGGTATTAACTAGAAAGCATTCAGCAATATTTTTTAGGAAGTTATTCTATATGTGCAAAGGGTATCTTCTTTGCTACAACTTTATTGGGTGACCATTGCTTGTTTTCTCCAAGAACAGTGCACTGAAGTTTGTTGTCTGGGACAGCTGGATCAGTTTCCTTCAGCTAGCACAGTTCAGTGTGACAGGACATACCACTCCTTGCCTTTTCTATCTATACTGTATCTGCATCAGCCCTGATAGAGGCTGCAGAGTTCAGATTACAATAGAGTTTGGCAATGGCAAACCCTTGTTTCTTCCATGTTAAGGTAAGTTTGATGATCTCAAGTTAATCCCTAAAATAGCAGCTACACAGCACAGAGTGATACCTAACTGGGCAGTTAAAGGGCAGAGTCTGGGATGTTTGTGACCGTACCGAATGATTTATCTATTAACCCTGCTTTCACAGTGGATGACACTACAAGACATTGGAAAGGCAGCATGAGAAAGCCTATTAGAATCATAGAATCACTTAGGTTGGAAAAGACCTTAAAGATCTGTTGCTGTGCACCAGGGCCTGTTTGGTGCTGGTTCTGTGACTGAACAGAAGTACCACGTCAATGTTACAGCCAGAGGGGAAAAATAAATAAATTAATTAAAACTCCTGTTAATAAAGGCCACTGATGTCAGATTCAGCTAATTTTGGTCAAGCAATAAACTTGGAAGTCTTTTCCACCCAAGGGCTTCCTTTTTTGTCTCTGAAACAAAGGAAAGTGAAATGAAAACAAGAACTCCAGACTATATAGCAGAGCATTATGCGACTAAGCCAGCTGTTGTTCTGATACTGTTATTTCTGTTGTCTGGTATGTTCTGGCAGAATGAAAAGCCTAATTATGCCTGTAGAACTGTTACTTTTGATAACTTCTCAGGGCATTATACACTAGTGCAATATTCTTTAGCCCTGTGAACCTACACACATATGATAGGGAGTGTGAGTTGCCTACAGTACAGATAGTGCCTGAAAAAAAACATTCACTATTTACTTACTTCTACTAGCAGAAAGGAATATTAGGAGTAGCTTAACTAATTCTATTGTTTAAATACTCATTTATTAGACGCTTAGTTACACTGAACACTTCCAAAACTGCTGCAAATTATTTACCAAAGATACCAGCTTCAGCAAAAATGCCTTCCAGCCTTGTGAACTTACAGCTATTCATGCACCAAAGTGATAATGAAAGCCAGGCAAATATCTATCGGGGCTGGGTTGAGGTAGTGGTAGTGGGGAGGTTCATATTAAAATTCAATACTGTACCAAAGACAGTGGTAGAGACTAAACAAGTGGAAAGCCTTCTCTCTCCTGCACTCATTTAGCAAGCACATGGAAATAATTATTGGCCCAGATACGCATAACCATAATTCTCATTGTGTTCCAAGAGCCAGCATACCAGCCCTGTGCACCCGTACTGAGCTCTCCAAGTATTGGAATGCAAGTCTGCAAAACCAAGCGTCAGGACTTGCGTAGCCTCTATTCTCACAATAAAGCTACATTATAAATCAGAACAAGGCTCCACGAACCAGGTCATCTGCCATAAAGTCTACAGGAGTACGTCAGCATGGGATAGGCTTGTTTGAAGTGAAGCAGCTCTTCTGTATCTAAAACAATTTATTTATTATTCATGCTTGATCAAGCTTGATTTTTATACAGTAAGTTAAATTAGGAGAAGAGATGCTTGTCCAAACAAATACAGACAACTCAAAATATTCAAAATCATGTTGTTGATATTGTGATGGAAATAGCTTTTTAGAATGTCATAGCTATTTCAAAGAAAATGCTGTGTTGCTTTTAACTAACTCACAGAGCGACCAAATCCAAGATGTTTCCTCTGCACCACAGTCAAAACTACGTGTGCCATGAAGACATGTCAAGTTGCTTCTCTCCCAAAACATTTGTATTCTGAACTAGATGCCTACAAGGTTATTTTAAGGTGAAAGAAAAAAAAAAAAAAAAAAAGCAAGAAAAAAGGTGTAATTACTGTGCATTTAGGTCTTCAGCTCTGTAGGTATGTTCCTGTTTTGAGATAACGAAAGAAGAATCAACAAAATGGCTTTTCTAATTTTAGACTAATGACTGAAGTTGTTGCATAAGCTACATAGGCTCACATAGCATGCCACTGAATAACGTTGGCAGAGGAATAAAAAAAAAACATTTTTCACAGAAACAGAAAATTATTTCTAGATTAACAGGGAAATAATCAATTCAAGAATAAGAGTTGTACTTTCACTGTCATTTTTCATATCATGTCCTTTCAGAAGATATATTCAAAACTGGAACAGATCAGTTAGCACCATATATATAGCTAGATATATGTATCAGTAAATAAAGAATCTTAAAATGATCACACTGAATATACAAGAATATAAAAGTATAAGCATTGGATGCTCTTAGTCACAAAACAACACAGGAGATTAATAATGTAAGGTTTACCAACCTATCTGATAACAGGAGAAACAGATGTCACAATGAACTCTTTTGGAGAACTTGTAGTATTGAGACTGTTTTCAGTGACTAACGAGATGCAAAAACTTAGGGCAAAAGCAAGGTGCAGTTGCTTGATTATATACTGCATATACTCTATATTGCATATAATATATGCATATACTATATATTGCATATACTCTCTGCTATGCTGTTACTGCTGTTCCCCATCTGAAATACTGCGTCCAAGTCTGGAGCCCCCAGTACCCAGTACCAGCCCACAGTGAAAAAGACAGGGAGCTGTTGGAGAGGGTCCAGATGACAGCCACGAAGATGATCAGGGGACTGGAGCACCTCCCCTAAGAAGACAGGCTGAGGGAGCTGGGCTTGTTCAGCCTGGAGAAAAGAAGGCTGTGAAGTGACCTCATTGCAGCATTTCAATACCTAAAGGGAGCCTACAAACAGGAGGGAAATCAACTCTTTGAAGGGGTTGATAACTGCAGGACAAGGGGAAGTGGTTTTAAGTTGAAGGAGGGGAGATTTAGTTTGGACGTCAGGGGGAAGTTCTTTACAGAGAGAGTGGTGTGGTGCTGCCCAGAGAGGTTGTGGATGCCCCATCCCTGGAGGTGTTCAAGGCCAGATTGGATGGGCAGCCTGGTCTAGTATTAAATGGGGAAGTTGGTGGCCCTGCATGTGGCAGGGGGGTTGGAGATCCTTGAGGTCCCTTCCAACCCTGGCCATTCTGTGATTCTGCTGTTGCTTCGCTATCTTGATCATAAACAGAGCTTGTTTATAACTTAAGCAGGTAGCCACCATCAGTAATATGATTTTTTTTTCACTGTGGGCTCTAAGGGATTGCTTTACCTCATCCTTCACAGCCCTCTCTGTACAATTCAACAAGATCTTCAAAATAAGTCAGAGGATATTTTTATAGGTTGGAATTATTTGGTTTCCCTGTCAGAAATGATTCCAGGAGTCCACACTCTGAGCCTAAGCTTGTAGTCTTAGAAAGATAATGATTACTTGCACTTGAGAGCATACAGACAAGCTGTTTGTTCAGAAGCCCAAAACTCCTACCCCTGTTAATGCATCGGTGTTCTTACAGATGATCTATTGAACTTCTTACTGTTTACCAACAGAGCACATTGAGCAAACCAGGTTTCAGTTCTCAGTTTCTTCCTCACTTCCTTGATAAATGAGTCTGCAAGTCTAATTTCATACATCACCTATATAGCAAAGGGAACATCAATCCTGGAGTACCACTTTCATCTTGGTGTTGCCCCCTCTGTCTCTCCCATACTCAGGCAGCACAGTTAATCCACAGAAGATTCTAGAAAAGCCAGTGCTACAGTCTAAATCTTCTCTGTCTCAGGGACAAACTCAATCTAAGCACAGTAATGCTGTACTGGCAGCAATAATGTAGAACACCTGTGCTAGAAAGCACCAAGGTGTAAGGAATTGCTGCATTCTCTCATTACCACAGTTTCCTTCCATTTTTTTAAAGTCAAAGGTGTAAATACCAACTTGCTATTTCAGCTGTATGTTTTTGTTAACTACACAGTTGTCTTCTACAACCAATTTCATTTGGAGATGATTGCCAAAGTCTTGGTTGTGACCACACTTCCAAGGTGTCACATCCTGTAAAGGTTCAGTCTTGATGCCTGTGTAGGCTACAAGCCATGTCCAATTCTGGATCATTGCTTACTTTGCCAGCTAGCACAAACTTTTAAGGAGCAAGATGGGTTAAATGATGTAAAGAGCTATTAGGAAGTAGTTTCCTAACCCCAACCCCCAATCTGCAGAACAGTGATCACTGAATCACGGTGTAAATTAACTGTAATAAACAGAGAAGGAAAAGAAAAAAAAAAAAAAAAGAGAGAGAGAGAGAGAGAAATAAAAGAACTTACTGGTTTCAGAAGGATCATCTTTCAACAGCAGAGTACTGTCAGTGATGAGGGAAGAAAACACATAAATGTTTTTAGCAAGTTAAAATAATAATCTTCTAGGTGAATATTAGGTATTCATTAGTGTCTTTCTGTTTAGCCTATCCTAACGTCTATTCTTCAGTTATCCTGTTACCAAATTAGGAAAGAGAGAGAGTCAGAAATAAAGAGAGATTTTCCCTTTACTTTGCTTTGCACTCTGTTGGCTGTAACAAGAAAAAACCTTTCTGGCTCTATTGAATGAATGGTCAAAGGTACCTTTGCGGTTCCTTCACAGGGCGAACTAATCTGTGACAACTGTAGCTAATCTGATAAGAAGGCCTGCATGTGTGCTAATGTGCTAATATGAGGGGATTCAGGGCAGGCAGCGGTAGTGAAAACCCACTGCTTCCTAAATGGACCCTCCTATGCAATAGCCCCGGCAACGTATGCGCATTTTAACACCCGCTTAACACCGAAACAATGCGGTGCCCTTTGTTGTGTGACGCACAGGAGCGATTCCCATGGTGGGAATTTCTGCCTCACAGGCAACGTTCTTTCAGAGGTGATACAACAGGCTGGTGGCCTGGACCAGGAGCTGGGGCTGGGTCTGCCTGGATGCTCGGTTACATCCACATGCACGAAACAAGAGGCTTTTGCTTGCTCCATGGCTGAGAAAATGTGCGGGAGGGATTGGGAGAGAGGGGACAATTGGTGTAATCATGTTGGGCCAGGTCTCTAGTCAGGAAAAAACTTCTAGACTATGGTGCTTTATCTAAAAGAGCTCTAATCAGGTTGACACCAGTGTGTAATCTTGTGCTATACTTATATATCGTCCTTGGATTAAAATTTGTGTTCCACAGGAAAGACACATCACATCTTCTTGCTCCATTAGTTGTTGTAATGTACCTTCAGGAAAATTTCTCTAACAGACAGGCAACTTATTATTAGTATTGATCAGTAGGGAAGAAGACTTTGTGGATGTTTTATCTTCAGGAGAAAGACTATCATGACACCTTCTGGGCCATCATTGAGCAGGGTTGGGCTGCATCTTTTGGACACACGTGTTCCCTGCAGACTGCTGTGGATCACGGTCAGTTCACCATGTTCCACCGTTTCCAGGTGTCCCACAGCCTACTACTGCAAGGGGGATGTAAAAGTGTGATCCTTTCAATAGGAATTTTTAAAATTAAATCTTATAAAGAGTACTAATACATATCTGGAGACTGATACTCACCTGAAAAAAAGAAATGTTTACTAACCTACTCTTGTCATTGGAAAACAAAATCTTAAAACGGTGTCTTTGCTCTTTTGGTTTCTATCAGTGCTTTTTCTGTATGTCAGAAAAGCACAGTTACTGTGAGCTTCACAAAAGCATATGGACAACAGGCACAGACTAAAATACAGAAGATTCCATGTTAATAGGAGAAAAAATCTTTTTTACTTTGAGAGTAACCAAACACTCTGGGCAGGATATGGCATCACCAACCCTTCAGTAAAGGTCAAAACTGAAGTAGTTGGCATCTTTAACAGTCTGCACTCGCTGGCCCTGACCTATCAGGTGAGTAGATGAAGAGATCTGCAGAAGGCTCTTCCAACCTCAGGCCTTGCCTGAATGTGGCACTCCAATAGGTCAGCAAATTCCCCACCCAAAAGGTGGGGACTGGCAACACGATGACAGCAGCAAAGGGAAAGTAATGCTAATATTAGCTCTACTACAGCATTTCAGTATGAAACAGTATCTGTGTCTTGCCACGAGAAAAAGAGAAAATTCATGCAATACTAAACTCAGAAATATGGTGTGAGAAAAATGCTTATCCTGAGCACTTCAGATTCAGAGCCATTCAGTACAAAACATGGAGCAGACTTGGCCAAGTATTCCCATAAGAGCATGACCCTGGTTTTACAGCTGCAGACTGATTCTCAGCCTTCTGTTTAAACATATTCCCACATCGGCTATAGAGCACTGGCAGTGATGACAAAAATCATGGGATTCATCATATACTGAGTAGCATCTTGAGCACCTCTAAAACCATACTGTTTGAGCTACTCAAGCCTCGTTTGCTTTTACCCAGGTCTCTGAAAGTCTTTGTGAGCAAGAACAACTTTTGTAAATGTTTCCAAATATACAAATGCATAAATCTTATTTATTCCTTTGCACTTTGTTGCATTCGGGGATACTATTTTATGTTTGAGTTTTGAATGCATAACAATTGACTCCTACTAAATGGTGACGACATTTCCTCTCAGAGGAAGTCCTGAGGGAAGGAAGGTCCCGCATAAACAAACTTCCACTCAGTACAATAGAGTGGCCCATAAATGTGAGCATTTTTTCAGGGCATGGGTGAGGCTGACACTCTCTTCCTGCTCATGCAGACCAGGGCTTATCGCAGTCCTGTTTCCCTGTAATTTAAATGTTTGCATAGCTTCTAGTTCATTTGTATTTTTCCCCACAAAGTGCAGATGTATCCCATTTTCCTGTTGCTGTGGAACATGGCGACAGTTTCCAACAGTGTTACATAAATGACCATCTGTGGTTTAAGAAAAAAAAATGCTGATGCACAAGATTGCAGTGTGAGAATTTTAGCTAGCTAGCAAAATTTATGCTATTAATACTTTGACACTTCCTGACAATAAAGGAAAAATGTTGTGTTCCCTCCATTTCAACATACTGTAAATATATGATAGATGGCCACCACAGGTGTGTGCGGGATGAGACCTCCATAGAAAAATTGAATAGAACTGAGCTGCTTATGCCTAATTTTCCTTAAGCTTTTTATGAAGAGTAATGGCAGACTAAATTAATGAAAGTTACTTTACTGATCATGAGAGCATACAAATAAACAGGAATAGCAATACTTCATCTACTTATTTTTAGCACCTTTGCATTTGTTGACACCCAGAATCAGCAATACTGGGAACACTGAAGTCCACTGCACAGATCTCTGCAAACTGGCATGACAGTTGTTCTAGTAAGCAATGACAGAAGTAAATTGCTGCTGCTAACGTTGGATGGAGCTTAGAGGAACTGAAAATCTTCCCAAGTGACTTTCACAAACATTTAGTAATCCTCCAAGTACTAGAGGGGCACCAAGGCTATTTTTCTGTCTGACCACCCTAAGACTGATACTTGCTGTCTCATCCTATTCAAAGTACTACCGTAGCAATATTTCCTTTTCCTTACTTTTGACTCCTCATGCTGTAGTCACTCATCTCTCTTTCCTTCTCCCAGGAGTCCCATTGTCCTGGCAGATAGTTCTAGCTACCTGCTGGCTCCATATTTATTTTCACTTCCTCTTATCCTTCTCATTTCTCTAAGTTCTCCCAGTTTATTTCCTATCACTGCCGAAAACTTTTCAATAGATCTTTTCATGCTGTAGCCAAAAAGACTTAGAAGTTATATTTTGAATGAGCGCTTTCCTGTTCTGAAGCCCAAGAACCACAGCAACACTAATGAAACCTATCCACAGTGCCTGATAAAGAGTAAAGCAGTATGTGTTTTACAAGGTATTTTTCTTCCTTTTTTTAGCAAACATTGAATTATTATGTTTGAAAATTGCTGGGGGAAAAAAAAGTGCAGGCAGACATACATCATGTAAAATTTTATTCCAAATGGGTAAAGCTCATGCAGCCTATACACCAGAATCAGATAGGTATGAGCAATCATAATAATTTGTGCTAATAAGCACAAACATATATATACACATGGCTTCTCATACTGATGCCTGAAGCACACTCACAAAATATGTGTATTCATGCACTAACAAGTAAATGTACTACAAAACAAAACTATGAATATTGCGTGTATCTGCAAGTGCTGTGACTTCAGCTTTCTCAAATGTGCATTTTGCACACGTACTTATCTTTCTGCTCTGACAAAATACTTTGAAAGTATATGTGCTCATTCAAAATGTAAATTTCAATTCCTTTTAGCTGCAGCACATGAAGATCTACTGAAAAGTTTTCAGCAGTGATAGAAAATAATTCGCTTGTTTCTTTCTACAGATGATTTCTGTGAACAACAGAATGTCATTTTGTTTGTTCATAAACAAAAGCAAAGGGTAGATGTGGAAATTAAAAACAGACTATAATAACAGCAAACAATACAAGAAGGAGAGAAAGATTTTTCTTTATCTGTGGGATTAAAATTTTATTCCATTTGAATTTCCTTCTCTTTTCTTCCCTATTTTTTCCTTAGACAAGAAACTTTGCTTTTGTCATCCAAGGGAAAGAATGTGAGTGAAAAGTGAATCACACAGACACACAAAAACACAACTATTATGTGTTCTTCAAAACTGTAAGCACATCTCTTTGCCAAGTCAGGCCAAATTTCCTTCTTACTTTGCAGAAGTTAATATGCAAACTTCTCCAGTTTTCCCAGTAGCTGCTGTGAACTATTTGTCATAACCTTAAGACAACTCGAGAAATCAAAGCACCTACAAAACCTCTGCTTTGGGATTACTGGAAGAATTATTTTGAGTAAATTCAAACATCCTCAGTACACAGTTCTGGAAAAACAATGAATATAAATGTCACATTCAGCCATTCACTTTTAGTTCAGAGTAAGTGTTTTTCTGCCAAAGGACTATACATGCTATATACTCCTCAATTCCTTCAGGATTTTAATCCACCATGAAGCATATGGTAAAAAGGTAAGTGTTCTGTAGAATCATTAACTTGCCTAAAGCAACGTGGATGTTCTTTATTTCTTTCTTCAGAGACAAAGAGCATCTGAAAGTAGTTAACAGCTAAACCCTATAGTTTGCTGAAGCAGCAAAAAATGAACCTGGAAATGTCCCTGCAGGGCTGAGTTTTATGTTAATTAGTCAATTCCCAGGGCAGTGCTTGTATTGACAAGAGTATGTTATTGTTCTGCTTCCTCAGTTAGTACTAGAAATGTAAGAGCACAACATATAAATACATTTATTTATCAGCACCAAAATCGTCAGGGGATTGTGGTAAATCAAATCTATATTGGACAGAAAAATTGCAGAAAGCCCAATTCTGATCTCTTCTCAGTGAGAGAAAATAATTGTCCTTTTCATGTAAATACAAAAAGGATTTCTTTCTTTTACTAAGAGCTATAAGACAAACTTTGCTTTGTAAAATGCCCATTCAGTGGCACTGATGAAGAATGGAGTTATTAGTGGGCTCAACCAGCTCCTGGTGCTGAGGAAGGGGAAGCCAACAGAAGTCAGACCAAAAGAAAGGTCGCAAAGGATTTGCTTTCTTCTAAAGGAGCTGTGGAACAGCTCAGCCTGGAGGAACTAACTCTGCTGCTTGACCCCTCTCCCTGCAGCCCGGCTGGTGGGATGCAAGGCGTGGTGGACTCAAGCTCTGGAGAAGCCAGTACTTGGTGTGGCACCAGCAATTTGTTTTGTTTCCTCATGCAGACTGTGTGGCTGGCATCAGGAAACAGAGTAGCTCTGGTGTGTATGGGATTTTACTGACCAAGAAGAGGCCATGCAGCCTGATCTCTCTACAAACCAGGACCTTAATTCTGTCCATTGCCATATGTTTTGCCAAACCATTTACTACTACAATCAACTCTCATGATGAACAAGATTAGTAAAAAGAGAGGGATGAGAAACTACATATGGTAATAGTACTCTGGAGTAAATCCACTTAAAAACAGTAAAATGTCACTGAAAAAAAAGCAATTTTTGTACAAGACTTGACAGCAGCCTCTTGTCTACTAAACCTTTGACTTGCTAACTTTTCCAAAACCATGCTCTGGCCCTAAGGATAAATGGTCTAACAAGGTTTGGGCCCACATTGCCAGCCCTCCCCTCTTTGTCCCTAAATGGAGTTAGCACTTCCATATCACCTCTTGAGGAGAGCCTTAGGTCCACAGCCATCATCTAAATAGTATTTCGCCATCAGCTGGGAGAAGGTGATCAGTCCATGCCAAAACTGAGCCAAAAAAAGTTCAAAGAAGGAAGTACTCTGTGCTGTCCATTTGCCATGACAAACAGCACCTTTGGAAAAGCAAAACGTGATATGTTTCAGCCCATCCCAAGTGTTATGTTCAGAGATTGTTCCAGAATGGTCCTGATTCAAAGCACATCAATAGTGTTTGCAGTTTTCCCAGTGGTTTCAATATAGGTTTTGTGACCTAGACTACAACATTTGACAATAATCAGCATTTTCCCTAGAACATACCACTTAAATGCACAGAAATCTAAATAAAAAGTGTTCCCATAATTTTGAAATCTTCATCTGGATCTGCTTCTGATTTAAGAAGAAATTAGATTCATTCTTATTTTGCTCAAACGAGTACATACATCTCTGCTTTAAATAACAAGAAAAGCAGAGCAAGATTTTTGAGGTGATATTTACAGTGATGAGTTCCAAATTTTTTGGTGGGGAAGGCATGAGAGAACGGAGTGGGAGTTTATAAAGCTAAAATCACAATTAATCCAGTTTGAATGTTAATCGTGCTGATTATTTTTTAGCCTGAAACTTTCCAATATAAGTACTTTCAGTATGAGTGCAATATTTGAAAGTTTATTATAAAACCTTTTTATTTGGAAACTTATTACACAGCATAAATCCCAGCTGTGTAGCCTGAATTGTTAGTATTTCTTTCTCTCGTGCTAAACAATGAAAAGCTACTTCCCAGAGAACTGTGACGCACAATATTTCTGCAATCTTAAAATAATTTTTTTCCAACCACCTCGTGTGTCCTCTTGCTTTTCTGGGATAAAGTTTTCAGAGGAACAAAACCCCCCAAAAAGTAATTAATCATCTGGTTCTGTTTAAGCAAATAGCTTGATTCTGTGACCTTCAAACTTCCCTCCCCCTCAAAGAAAGCAATAAGAATGTAAAGCAAAGAGAGAGAGATTTGTAGAGGTATAGAGGCTCTGACTCCTGCTGACTGTTAAAACAATCTTTTCCCCAATGCTTCACAGAATATAGGCAGCGCCATACAGCACTGGGCCCTTTCTTTCAAGCTGCATGTTGATTTCCTCTTATTGATAGATGAAAATCCTTCATAATTTCATATTGACTTTTCAAGATATATTTTGATTGAGTTTTCAAGGACAGTTTGAAATACCTGATAATCAGATTAAAATTTGCAAATCATTGTTCCCTAAACACTTCTTGAGAGTTGCACATCTTTATTGTGCAACTTGTTAAATTCCTTAACAATGTACTTTTACACAACTGATTTTCCCATGGAAACGAACCTAATGATCATTTGCATACAAATCTCAAATCATCTGCTACACAAATTCTCTCTTAACAAGTTGCTGAGGTACATCACCAAAGTTCTACAGCAGCAGAGAGGCTTATGTCGTGTTAGATGTCACTGTACTGAATTCAGAAAGGACCCCAAAGCAAAGCAACACAATGTGATTTACTCATCAGTGATGCCAATGATTCTTTGAGATGCATACTTTAGCACAAGTACCAGCAAGGTAAAGTTTTCAGCCCAGCTCCACAGAGGATTCAGGCAGCACCACGGCAGTTTACAACCAGTACCAACTACGGTTTCAGTGTGGAAAACCTAAATAGATTAAAATAATTTTTAGACTGGAAGACCAGCCTAAACTGTTTAGACTGGACCAACCAGGACACCGTTCACTCAACAGGAACTGAACTATAGGTAGTGTAGTTTACTTACTCAGGTATTAAAAGGGAATGGAATGACAGGAACTAGAGTCAAAAAGACTTTCTGTGTCTCAAATTAGTCCCTTCAGTACAAGACCGTATTTTAAATCCCAACCTAGTGCAATGAACCAACTAATCTTCCAGAGCAGTTCTACATATTCTCTCAATATCTGTTCAATCTGCAGTAACAGGATTTAATAATTCACAAATAGTTATTGAGCAAAGCAGACATATTACATTCCATGACCAGAGTGTAACCTACACTATTCTCACACGCACTTGGCCTTGAAGTGGGAGCTCTGTGCAATGGGAGACAGGATACACGACAGTAGGATGAGACCAACAGTTTCGTAATCGCATATTGCGTAACACATTTCTTTTCCTCCTTTTCTTGTTTTCATTATATATCCCTTAGTGAATTCCTCCAGAGCTATATTACCCCTTTGGGAAAGCTTATAGAAAAAAATCTCATCTTGAAGTGTAGCATGCATCTTCCCTCCAGATGTCCATATCTCCAGTCAATCTGTAGACTCTTTGGCAGTGCTAGGCCTGTGCTTTCTCAGAAGTTGTTACATGCCTGAGTGTTGGTGGCTGCCTTATTGTTTATGTGATTAGTCACTCTTGGACTATTTTAAGGAGGTGATGTATCATTTTTGTAAATTTTAGATAAAATTCATTTATATTCTGATGATTGATGCTGACCAGTTATCTAGCTAATTGTACTTTCTTGTGTATTTCCTCCAGAATCTGAAGTGCATTCAGAATGAACAAAAGCTTTTCTTGCTTTCTTGCTTCTTCTTCTTTTTCTTTTTCTTTTCTTTTTTTTTTTTTTTTCTTAAAGGAGGGGAGCTGTTGTAATAAAGCTAACAAAACTGTCGCTGAACTACAGCTTTATAATAAAGCTTGTGACAAGTTCTGGGATCTAAGCCAAAGTCAAACCAAATGTACAGTTTATGAGGGTGAAAGGTTTTACTGGCCAGTCTGTTTCTCTTCCAAAATACCTTCATTTCATATGTAAACGCTAATAGAAATAAACAGTGGTAGTACCATTAATTTCTATTTTTGCCTCACCACCTCCATTTTGTGCAATAAGCCACAGAAATAAATTGTAAGATAAACGTGGGGAGGGGGTAAAATAAGCAGAAAAAATAATGAAATGAAACTGTGTTATATCCCTCCCTCTGAATTCCATCTGGCCCTTTGAGACTTCCTTAAAATTATTGGCAAAACTTATTATTTTGGGAGGAGAAAGGAAAGGTAAAGGGAAGGTAAAAGCAGGAAAGAGGAGGGCTCAGGCTAACTCAAAAAGAACCGTAATTATAAAAAGCTGCTTTATGTTCCTCCCAAGCTTTGTTTTTCTTTGCAATGCTAAGCCAGCATAGTGGGAAACACATTCATCCCTTTGTGCATACCTGATCATCATTTTGCAAAAAGCCTTTGTTTCTCTTACTTGGTTCCATTTAAGTCAAAACTCTGAAGTCTATGGGAGCTGTGCCTAAATAAGCCACAGCTCAATGCAGGAGGGTCCCAGGGTCCCCTTGCTCACTGTGATATCATACACACAGCAAGCCTGTGAAAAACCATGCTTGCAGTATTCATCCTACATCCTTCTTATTTCAGCTCCTATACATGTGTTTCCTCTGATTGCACCTTGTAATAAACCCAGGACTGATAGCTCCTCAAGGCAGTGCCTTTCCATTTACTATGTGTTTACAGTATGCTTCTGCCAAAAGCACATCCTTATGCCAGGGTTATATATCAGTGCATAAATAAGATATATTTTTATTTTTTAATTTCAGAGCTATATTAAGTAATTGTAAGTAATCACATGATTAGTGGTAATTAGATCTTTCCTATATTTAAACTGCCTGCACTCCCACCAACTTCCGTGTATGCAAAGCTGTTGCTGAGATTGCAACATGACTCCCTCTTCGAGCTGTACCAACACTACATTTTCTCTGAGAAGCAGTTAACATGGAGAACTAAGCATTCTGTTCATTTTGAGGAACCATGTTTAAAACATTTATAAGCATCAGACACAATGAGGTTAGCCAGATAGGGTGTTTCCATTTGTTCATGTGTTGTAACTATAGAATGTAGGAATTATTATATTAGCATTTGCTTTGTTTTTCACAAGTGAACTATTCAATTGAGCTCATCTATTTGGAGTCCTATATTTGCAGAAACCAGATATAAAAGATGTCAACACATGTAGAATCCTGCTCTCTTATCTTTTGGTGTTGCTATAATGGAGTACGCATGTATGTACAGTGATACTCATTAGATACGATGACAGTCATACATTCAGATGGGAGTTGTATTGCTTCATCCTTCTTTTATCTATTTGTCTTTCTCTTTGGATGAAGTTAACAACCCACCTTTTATCACATATTAAGAAGTATCTTTTCCTGATAAATGAGGTTTTATTGGTAATTGAGAGGAACCTGACAAAATCATGCTCCAGAATATGTTTTTTTACAAGAATGAACTCTAAATCTAAACAAAGTGGGAAGCTCTTCTTTACTGACATGCCCTCATTTTGCCTTCCTTACTGTTAAACTAAGTATGTGGCACTTTGCAGTATGGTTATGTCATCCTAAAAAACTTAATTAAATCACTCAGCATCCAGTTGGAGCTATAAAAACACTGGTGGGATCTTCTTACTGAAGACACTTCACAACATGTCTCTAGGCCAGACACGCATTAAGGCATAATTGCACTCAGTACCCTGATGTGTATACTGATCTGAATCCTTGAACAGTTGCATAATATACACACGATGTCTCACAAGTGACTCAGAATGTGTCCACACTGCAATCAGGGTGTGCAATTCACAAAGACATTTCTTCAGAGGTTTTAATAGACCTACCCCAAATAGTGACCAAGTATGGCTAGTCTGAAACTGGGTGTTATCTCTTCCAGAAGAATTTGTGCATCTGACTTTTAGGACACTTGTGCCTGTAGCAGAGGCCTTTGCTTCTCCTATAGAAGGAGACTTGTAGACTATGGACTTGTAGAATTTTTAAATGTGACAACAAGGGAGAGAAAAAGAGCAAAGGCCAATGAGAGCCATGGGATCTTCTAAAATAAATGGTGCATGCAACATTTCTTTTTTTGTTGTTGATTCACAAGTTATATTCTAATGAACAGTAACAATACAAATAGCATGTCAGGCTTTGTTGAAGATGATAATTTCAGGTTTGATAACACAAACACTGATTTCCATTAATTCAATATAGGTTCAACCCGTATACAACAGAGACTTTCTTATGATCGCTTTCCATATAGTCCACAGTCTGTATTACAAGATGAGATTCATTTCACAATGTCATCTGCTACAATTACAATACAAAAAAATGCTTGCAATCAGCAGCAGGCATGTCTTTGTGGACAGTCTTGTTTGCCACTCCACTAGAGTGGATTAACTGAAAAATAGTAAATGATTCAGGACAGGATGAAAGCAGTGCTTGGGAAATAAAACCAAAAATTTGAAAACAGTACAGAAGGCACAGCAGAAGCAAAATTTCATTCAGTGATTAATGATGAGAGTACAGCAGCAACCTGGAAAAGAATGCTGTAGTGAAACTTTATAGCTCAGTGTGAAAGTGAACAAGAGAAAGCATACACATTGCTGCAGAAGTTCTTTCTTAATAAATGCAGTTTAACACTGCCACAGATGTAGCACTAAATTTTCTTGTCAACCCTCAATTAAACAGTGGCAAGACAACAAGAGTTCAAGTTTATGGTGGTTTGTTTTGTTTTTTTTCTTTGTTTAGTCATTGTTTCAAATTGGCCAAGAAACTGAGATAGATTCAAATTTGGACAGGACAAATGCATAAATCCAGCCTCTTGTTTACTTCTGAATTGCAAAAGGTGTAACTTAATGTAACCATCCATGGCTAGCTTCCCTCAAAGGAAAACTCTACTGTACAGAGTGGGTCAGATACCAAATAGACAAAGTAGAACACCATATATCTAGGGGCTATCAACATTGGAATATTCAGGATTTTTTAAGGGCTCAAGAGCAAGCAAAATGAGAAATAACTCTGCGTTCTAGCTCACAGCAGCCCTGATTTCAGGAAAACATGCTCAAATCTTGGGATAAGCTTAAATGCTGCTACAGTTAAACTGTGATACTGTTCAACAGAGAGCAAGTCAACATTATATTTGCTGTAATGGTGCTTTTGAACCACAGTATAGACTTCCTCCTTGATAACTGAAAAGTGGTCCAAGCTCCAAAACATAATTCTTATCCTATCCAAAGGTGCTATAATTGTGGATATTCTTGTTACTAATCTAACAACTCCAAGGGAGTACATTCCTTACACATCTGGAAAGTCATGATCCCTCTTCTTACAGTCTCTTGGGAATTAATGAATCTTATGTACATTTTCTATTCAAAAAGAAAAAAAAAAAACAGTTGTAAAAGAATGATTCACTTCTAACTCTTCTGGCTAGGAAAGTAATAGATGTATTTTTCAACTCTTACTCTGTGGAATTAATTCAATAAGGCCACCCTGTTCTTCAGGCAAGTGCGCAACCCAATATCTGCCAAACAGAAGATAGATAGGAACAGATTGCTGCACCACAGTTTAGGTGGGAAACTCCTGACTTTGTATAGATGCATTTAGCAAAGTGGTAAGTTTGGAGAAATAGCTGCCTTTTGGCATATTCTATGGCTGACCTGTGATTCCCAAGAGCTCCTTTCTGAATAAAGAAACTCTCTACTGAATACTGCTCATAAGTGTTTAATTTTGGTGTGTAAATATGACCCTGTGAGCCAAATGCTTCAATTATTTAATGGATATGAACCCAACTGCACTTGCTTGTTTGCTCAGTAAGGATTTAATTTGCTTTAGTTAAAATGTGTCTCCATTAAATCTCCTGGGACCTGCCTACAGTTACTGAACTGGGCTTTCTATATAGGTGTCTCTCTATATTCTTTGCTTATTATGAGGCATAATCATGTCTTTTTTAAAAAAACAGTTTCAGTGTTGCAATGAATAAATGATGGTATTGCAGCATTTTTTTTCCTTCCTAGATGACAACTTAGGCCCCATTTTAATAGAGGCTGAGAATCCATATCTCCACTTGACTCCAGTGGGTGTAATAGAAAAGCAGACAACTGTTCCTCCCATTCTTCAAGACACACAGACAATAGTAAACCTGAAATCTGAACCCCATGACAGGGTGTCAAAATATTAATGTCCTGTTCATTCAGTCTGTTCTTGCCTTTTCCTCATGGACTGCTCACCTCTTTCAGCCCACAGCAATACTTAAGCAACCGTGCTGAATTCCAAAAACTTTTGCTATTTCCAAATACTGGTTGCCCTGGGAGTATGTAATGCCAATGGTACCCTGAGGGAGCAACAAAAGGCATTTGAACAGTGAGGCATCCCACAATCTTGACTCATCAAGGTGAGTAGATATTAAAAATAGACTGATGCCAGAACCTTGTTCTGTGTGTTAAGAACAGGCTAAAGGTAAACCAGAAATGCTGAAAGGAGATAGGAAGTATTAAGGAATTAAGGATAAGTGACTAATATTCAATCTGAAGCATCCAGCTCAGCAAGTAAGGAAAATTCTCTTACAAAGTTTTGTTAAATGAAGAAAGTAACAAGCAAACACCTGAGACAAAAGTTTCTTGGATGGCAAGGATCGGAAATCCTGTTAATTAACATTCACATTTCTTCTTTTCTACCTCAAGGAGACACTGTCTCCTTGGAGCATCTGTCCAATTGGTTGTTTCAGCTCTGTGGATATTCTGCTGATAGCTATACTGTAGATTCCCATGCCAGATACTTGAGTTAATTAGCTTGTGGGCTGCTAGTGTCAGACTTGTTTAGTGCAGGAAAAAGAGCTGACAACAAATCATCACTGTGTGAGATCTTGATTATTGTTTAGATGCAAACAGAAAC
The DNA here is from genome assembly GCF_019238085.1 of Lagopus leucura. Classification (NCBI taxonomy): domain Eukaryota; kingdom Metazoa; phylum Chordata; class Aves; order Galliformes; family Phasianidae; genus Lagopus; species Lagopus leucura. The sequence goes on along the minus strand of NW_024962252.1, from coordinate 79,007,472 downwards.
ATGCTGGCACCACCTTACATGTGTTTTCAATTATAGAAAGATGTTCTAATGCTAACACAATGATGCTGGCTTTTTTCTTTTTCTTTTTTTCTTAGGAGAAACAAGCTTTATCGTTGATGGGCCCTAACCCTACACAAGTGTTTTTTATGCGAATTTCTTTTAGGTAATCCTGTTTTCTCTGGGTTCACAGGTTCATGGGCCCAGATCCCCAGTTTTTAAAGTAATCTCTGATAACCAGTTGCTAAAACACAGAAGAGCCACAAAGGATACTGGACATGCTATACAGTCAGCCTGCATTCACAGAAATATTTACATACATGCATCTAATTGCTTAGAGAAATTAACACAAACATAATTTGAACGAATATAAAAGATCTACTCCTTTATTTGTGTCTCTCCAACCTACTACCTCTTTTGTGGTGTCCTGCTTTCTCCAAAACTGTGTTCTTTTGAGGAAAATGTATACTGCTCACTGCAATTAACCTTCTTTTAGATCTGCCATCTACTCTTCACAGATGAGTACCATAGCAGAATATTCTTCACCATGAAACAAGGTATAGAAATGTTCAAAGTTTGCTAGGCACAAAATTGCTGTGACGGAACAAGAGGTAAAAATGTTCTGCAGTTCATTCTTTGCAATTTTTAAGTATGCATTATGGAAAGGCGCGGTACTGCTGGTCACAGTAAGATGATTAGATTCTGTGGTGTTAAGATCAAGGAAAAATATACAAAATTATATGCTTACAGCTGGACGTTCCTGTAAATGTTATTTATTGTCTCACTAAGTGTTGCAGTACCCAGAACTAGACCTGGCCAAGTCCTGGTTTGAAAATAAAAGGGACAATTCTCATTTGAAATGTTTTGTAAATTATTTCTTTTTTCATTTGCATCAAGACATCCTGCTGACAATACTGTCTTCCATCTTTATTGCCTCATACCATTTCAGTATTTTACCATAAGAAACTATCCAGACTTACAGTGAAATGTAAGACAATCTCACTGACTGCAGTAAGACTATGTGAAGAACAAGGTTCTCCCATGTATACTTTTCACTGGTATTTTGCAACTTCCCTGTTCTAATCAGGAAAATAAACGGTCATGAAGCACAACCCAGAATCAGAAACCTAGCTGAGTCAGGATATAAAAAAGCCACAACTCAGATCTCAGAAGATACTCCAATGACCTGTTTTGACCTCAGTTGCTTCTGAATCATCAAACTTCACTAGCTCGATAGCTGTAGAATCAAGGTACAGATAAAGGAAACTCTGCTTCACGAACTTGCACAAGCAGTAACAAGTAACTCTAGCCGTGTAATTAGCTGCTTTACATGTAATTAGTATAATATGTAAATTGGAACTCTTGGAATTAATTATGCAACATGCATGTCTGAATTTATTCTATAAGTAGCAATCTGTGCATTGTGTTGCATTCCTTGAATTTGTAAACAAAAAAAGAGTTTGGGAGTGATAAAGCATGAGTATGTAAACAGATCAGAAAGAGGACATCGGATTGTTCTGCATATGTTTTAGGGGAAGCAAACAATGCCAGATGTTATAAGAAACAAAAACGCCATGCAAAATGAAATGCAACTGTCAGTCTCTCCCTACTAAAGACATAGAAAAGCTATAACCTAAGGGTAGTGGTCATGATGATAATTCAATCAGTGACTTGTTTAAAATAATCCTGATACTGAGAGTTTTGAAACTATGATATCCCGATTTTTAAGACTCATACTTAACTCAAAATATAGGCCCAAATTTAATTTCTTCATCCGTAATGCTCACTTAAGAGATTAATAGTGTACTTTCAACATTTACAGTCAGCTCAGGATTGATGTATCTAGATTGGTAAATGGTACTATCGGATAAATGTTTTTCTTCAAAACACTTGGAAATTTGTGGAGAAAACAAAGAGCTGGGGAATTCAGAGGAGTACAAGTTATTCACTGCAGTCTACCATTTTCATTAAATTATTGGGATGTAGGTAAGCAAAAGTGAGCAGGCAGCTAGAGAGTGAAAAAGGAGAATTTTTTTTAAATACCGGTTTGTCAAACGCACCTTTCATACATGGTGTGATTTCTCCTACCTGATCATTGCTAGGATCGCCCTGAAGTGTCTAAAATGACACTGAGGTTCCAGACTGGTTTCAAGGCTCGTGTTGCCCAAAAATGGCTTCCGAGTTGAGAGAGTCAAGATTTCCAAGTGATCCTTAGGACAGTGTCAGTTGCAATAGTGATTGTATTAAACCCAGTTATAGATAACTGTGAAAACATTTGTTCAGGACAGGACAAAACAAAGCTAAGAAGCATAATGCCTGTGAGACTCTAAAAATTTAACTGAAAATGTTAAAATGGTGATAAATATAGTGATATAGAATGTAACCAGTCTCTAACTACTCTTTAAAAATACAAGTTTCTTCCACTGAACTAAGAACACGACATGATTCAACACCTACTTAAAATGGCCATGAGACAGACATTCTTGTGTGATAGCTGAAACTGTGATTTAGCTAAAGATTTCCCTTTCATTAAGCAAAGAAACTTATGAAATTCTTGAAATTCACATAGTCAGACATTAGATGTGTTAATTTAGGACAAACACTCTATGGACAGAATGTACTTCGCACACTGTCAGAATATAATGTTTCTTCCAGGTGACATCTGTAGCCTGGCTGCTTTCTTTTATGAATAGATTAGACAGGTATCAGTCTTTAAGCTCAAATAAAAGAGCAAGTAATTTTATCAATTCAAGCTGTAATGCTTCAGACTGTGTAGAAGTCCCAAGCTTCTTCTAAAAAAGATTTAACTTCTTCCACTTATACTTTCAGTAGGAAAGATAAATTAACAGGACAGTTATATATGAAATGACCCAGGAAAGCAATAGAGAATCATTACTGTTAGGAATTTATTGATGAGGGCAGCGTACATGTTCAGTCTGGATCTAAATCAATGTTAGCTCTTGATTTAGGCACTGAAGACAGTGTTTGGATACTGCTGGGCAGAGAGTGCTGTTGAGATTTAGTTGTCATACTATTAACCATGAATCCTGCTCAAAACTGAGGCTTTCCAGTGCTAAGTCATATGGAAACATGCTCTGCTCTGAAAGGAGAATTTGGAAGCCAGCGACACCCTGTGATGCTTTTGAGGTGGAGTTTGTATGGCGAGAGAGACACTTTTAAAGTCAGCTGGTATCGTCAGAAAAAACACTCAGGCCTACAAATGCTTTTTCAGGATGTAGGGATTTCTAGCATTTTCTCACCAATATTAAAGAATTCATTCTTTTTTCCTGTACTAAGGATGAACTGAAGGATCTGAGTCCAGAGAGAATTGTACATATGCTGTAGATATCCTACTCTATTCCCTATCAGGTAAGTATGCTGTGTGTGGATCAGGACTTCCATGAATTACAGAATCTAGGGCCTGAGCAGCCAGCAAGTAAAGCAGTGTCTTTCAATCTTATGAACATGTTAACTTTGTACTACCTAATATTGGGAGCTGTAGACCCTTCCCCAAGCAAGCAATTTCCTGCTAGCCACCTAAGCTCACAACTCAGATGAACAATCATGTCGCATGTTGATTGATTCACACATGTGAACAAAGTATAATGCTGGTATAATATGTAAACAATTAAAGATAACCTCCCACCCACAAGCAAAATTGTCCCTTATCTCCTTGATTGCAAACAGAAGCTGCCCATGTGCATTGGGGTCAGCAGACTCTGAGTGGTGGGGTCCCCATAAGGTAGAAGAGCATCAGATGAACTCAGGAGGAATAAGAGCAAGCAACCACTGTGTCTCTCATTCCAAAACAGCCACCATGATCATGTTTTTCTTCCTTTGCAGTCTAAATGGCAATGGCCACAACTGGAAAGTCGTGAGCTTTTCAATACAATTAAGTTATAGCAAGTCAAAGAGCTTTATAAAAGGATTCTTTGAAAGATTTTATAAAGTCTCTGTGTAAGCAGAAATAAAGAATCTGATCTGTAACTTTTTCCTTATCCAAACAGTCAGCAACCTATAATATTAGTCATGAAATAACTAAATTATTTTCTTTACCAGTGAAATGTTCCTTCACAGCTTTAGAGGGAATGGGAGGGGATAAAGTAATCTAACAAACAATAATAATTTCTGTGATTCTTTACATTTCACTACTAATATTTAACTGTTGCTGTGCATGGCCTGTTTTTATGACTGGTGTCTGCAAAAGTTCACTGGGTTGTTTTTTTTTACTGGCAAAGATATCAGAAAGCAGAGTTTGGGGGATGGTGGAAAAGGGCACATGTGGCTTTCCAGAACCAAAGGTTTCATTTGCATGCACAAGTTTGCATGCCAGCACTGTGTGCACACACGTAGGCAGCACACAGCTAAGCAGCACAGCTTTTATTTCCAGAACTTGGTGCTTACACGTCAATGTAAAATATTACTCTCCAAAAATAATTATTCTTGCAAACATCATGAACCTAACCAAAGTGTATCAGATAAATTATTCACTGTTTCATTATTCACTCAGCTCTACTTCTGTAGGTGTGCTCCCATCAGCATTTTGAAAGTCAGCCCAAATACTGAAGCCTACCTATGAGTATAATGAGAGTTAATGATTCACAAAGCACAGTTCTGATTTTAGTAACAAGTGTTTTTAAAAATCGCTTTCTAGACTCACTCTGAAAGAGATTAGCATAAAATGTCCTTATCTAACACTAAAAAAGAGTGGTTTGAATTTCAGCTTTGACAAGCTTTTTAAAATCAGTTTTACTGTTGTTCACTGTTGAAGATAGCAAGACTGTACTACCGGTATTATTTCTCCTCACATCTATCAGAATGTCAGACTTACCTCTTCATCCATAATGGATTTCTTTTATATCAATTTCTCAGAGTTTTCAGTCCAGAAGATGTAGAACTGCATATAATTGGACTGTATAATACCAGTTTGAAAACAATTCAGTGTAAAGGTACTAAACCATTGACTTCTACTACCAGATGTCAGTAAGGGTCATGCTCTGTTAAGGCACCTCCTGATGGTCTGAGTGAACTTAGCCACACATAGCACGGACTACTGAAAGTACTATTATAGGTACTTTCAATGTGTCTGCAGACCAGTCACATTTTAATTTTACATTCTGAATGGTGCACATCCAGCCTTTGGGCTGATCAGTTATTTGAAATCACCATGAGTAAAACCAGACAAATCCCCCATTAAGGCAACAGCTTCTCAAGGATAGATCCACTAGAAATGTAAGAAAGCTTCACCCAGGAGGATTCCTTCTCAATTTTCAGAGCAAAAGAACATGCTGGTAAAGTTGCCAAACCAAAACTAGCTGATGCATTTCTTTGGATGAATACCTCTTTCTCCTTAGTCTGTTAGACCTTGTTGACCTAGGTCAATTTAAACAGGAAAAAAATGCCGATGGTACATGATTTATCCTCTATAGCTATTCAGAATGAATCATAGATGTCAAATACTTCATTAAGAATCCCAAAGCTAGTATTAATCTCCAGGGCATGATACAGTTCATTCAGGCCACAGAAAAGGAGAATGTGTTCTCTCTTCCTCGCTTCTAATCTGTTTGACTCCCAAAATGCTCACTGGATAGCTTATAATAATTAGTACAAAAAGGCATTTATTATGAAAACATTTGATGAGAGGAAAGAAGATGATATCTATATGCAACTTAAGAATCTTAGACATATACTGTTTCAAACACGAGACCTGGATGGCAGTCAGAACTCTACTCATCCTTCTCAAGAATATTAAAATCCAACTTCTTCCCTGATAGCATCAGTGATCAAAAGGCATAAACAATCAGGCTTTCTATGCTAATGACTGCACTGAAATATTTCCTTCAGTAGTTCAACCAATTAGAAGGAGCAGCAGCCATTAAGAGGAATCTCAATAATGGATTAGTTATACATAATCCTTTGAAAAAAAAATAGTTTTTGATCCCATATATCATTTTTCTTGAGATTTGAACCCTTTTTTTTTTTAATTAAACTGTTCTCAGAATCTTAGAGCATGATGCTACCAGCCTCTTGCCTTAATTTTTATTAGTTTAAATTGTGAATCATTGAAAATTAATATATTTGTGATTCATGCATGACAGAGGAGATCTGAAAGCTTAAGTAAGAGAGCTCTTATAAAAGAAAGACTAGTAAGGCAAAGGATTTCTAATTGCTGTGAACTAGTAGGGACAGAGAAAAGCTCTTAAAATTAAGTCACATTTCTGTAATTGGATTTCATTAAGAAGTAGTGTCAGGGTTAAGATTTGACTTTTTAAAGTAGCACAAAAATTTTTGAAAAAAGAATTACTGTGTTTTATTCAGATGGGTATGGAGAAAAAGGGATTGCTTATGCTTTGGGAGTATATTAACCACAACACATTTAGAAGAAAAAGCATTTCTAATTAATCGTGTCATCCACTGATGATTAGATTAATACTTGTCAAAATTTGGCCAATATACATTATACTACCATAAAGTCACACTCAACTGTGGACTCTATTTAGGCCATATGTTGAGCAATCAGTGCTGCCGTGCGGGAGGATATGATGACTAACTCCATGGTCAATTCAGAATTAGTAGAAGTATCACATATGTAATTGTTACCAGAAGCAATGCGGACTGTTTAGAAGGTGTGTGTGATTCCTCCGTAGGCTGTTCTCACCATAGAGTTAAGAAAAATAACCTAATTTCTTCTTTGTTCCTCATTGATGTAGTGTGACTTTTTTACCAAGGAAAAAGAAGGGAAGGGAAAAGCAGAAATACAGAACAGTGTTGGTCAGGAGCTTTGTTTGGAGGGCTTCCCAAGTTGTTTCTAATGTGTCCAAATCAATATGCCATCAGGATCTACCCTCATTCATAGCATAGCAGGTAGTTCTGCCTCCCAAGTGAACCTGTGTCCAACTTGTCTGAACGTCTCCTCTGCTTTGCTACAGAGCCAGGCTTAATTCATCAATACGCCTCCCATCGAGGCCAGGTGGAACATGTTAGTCTGTCCTAGCTTGGAAAACTACCAGTGAAACCCTGCATGACAACTGCAGAAATAAACCCTTGTGACTGGTGAATCACAAATCTCCGACAGCAACACTGCTTTCCAAAGGAAATTTAGTTCTTGCTCAGCCAGGCTGAAGGACACATTTTGAATGCTAAGTACTTGTGTGGCTACGCTGTGTTAGTTCCTACTAGTTTCAAACTTCTGGTGACCTTCATACCAACCTGCAAAGCACATATTTGAAACACAGTGCCCTGATAGCAAGCCTGCTCAAGCCCTGAGTAGTGGAGGGAATCATGGAACCATTCACTCTTTTGGCAGCTTTCTCTTTCCTTCAATCAAAAAAAAAAAAAGAAGGAGGTATTTTGAAGGTGAAACTTCTGGTGGTTACGTGCCAGTCTCACAGTGCTAGCATCCTTAAATAAACATGAACATGCTGCTCCTGCCTTAAAAGGGTTGGTATTTTTTATTTGTTTTGTGGTTTTTTTTTTTTCTTAATCTCAGAAGAGCAACGTTTAGGAAAATACAAAAGTTTTGCAGGTTAGAAAAGCATTTCCCACACAGCTCTAGTTTTAGTAATGGGAGGCCTCCAATATTTCAAGCAATTTTGGTTTCAATTAAATTAATAGAAGAGAAAATAAAAAAGAAAGGGCTGGGAGGGGGGTAAATTTTTCCTACCCCGAGGGAAAATTCAATTACTTAAATTGTTCTTTTGCAGAAGAATGAAACAATTGCAGCAGAAGGAACATTGGAAAATGTCATCTAATCTGCTTCTGAAATGCAATTTATGCAATGAACCATTACTGTGGAGTCCACAGATTTACTCCAATTTAGACTACTAGCCAAACCCTGATTCTCTAGTTCTGGTGTTATTTAAAAACTTTTTAAGTTTTGAGTGTGCCTATTGCCAAAGAAACTGAAGCATCTAGGCTCATTCCACAGAAGCAGCTGAAGCACATGGGTTTCCTTGGCATCTCAACAGCATCTAGGAGATGCCTTGGATGCCAGTGACCAAGATGTGCAGTTGCAAAAAAACAGCTTTTAGGAATAAAGATGCTGAGAAAGCTACAAAACAGCTTTCCAAAAAGAAATACCTATGCTTGTGTTCATACAGCCAGCTAGTGAGCAACAAAGTTAAACTGCATTACCACTGGGTAATGAATGATTATTCTCTAAGCCTTGTTGGTCTATGCCAATCTACAGTATTAGTCGAGATCATTAGTCACAACTAAGGATACAGTCTAAATAAACACGATCCCTAACCTCATGCAGACCCTGGCAGGGCTCACCCTGAGATTCCTGAGAGGGCTTTGCGAATGGTACCTGTATTCTTCTGGAAAGCATATGCACAACCAAAGTGTTTTCAGAAAGATGATTCACTTTCTCTCTGCATGCTTTTAGGAACAATCCCATTCATAGCTAGTAGGAAAGGTAAGTGCTTGGAACTCACATCCAGCAGCCAAGAGTTTTACTCCAGAACACATAATAAAATACCGCTTCAAAAAGACAGTAAATGAAACCAAACCCAAGAAAATAAATATGTAGCCAACATTTTCCAGAATATACCACCTTCAGCTGGTTCTTGTTTTAAGAATATGGTAAAATTGAGTTATTGCAGGTACTGCTGTCTGGAAACGCCCACTATTACAGCTGATAAGATAAACTCAAAGAAAAAATCTTGAAATGGCCTCAAAGAACTCTCTAAAAAAAAAAAAAAATGTAGATCACTGTAAGCCTGCATATTTTGGAAAAGAGTCTGGTTTTCACTACAGCAACATCCATCTCCCCCATTCTGTACGTGTGCAAACACATCGCATTGTTTGTTCTTTTCTTCCAGTGAGTCCAGGGGCTGACTACCACAGCTCTGAATTTCATTAATTTCACTGGGTTTTGCCCTCTGCTCTGAAGCAGTATGCTAGCGATGACAACTCAGCGCTACTAAATGAATCTCACATTTACACTGAGTGCCTGAGTACTTTTAGAAGCTTGACTTTTTCCTACTTCTGTCATAAGTCTGCTTGGCAAAAAAAAAATTTAAAAAAAAAAAAAAAAAAAAAAAAAAAAGCAGCTGAAAGGGGCATGTTCACTTTCAGAATTCAATGAGAGAGTGGAAAAGCAACTTTTTAACATTGCTCAAGAAAATACTTTTCAGTCAAACTCCAGCAGCACACTGCCCAGTTTCTGCCTGCAGAGCTGAGGCTGCCCACGCTCAGAGGCGATTGGCAGCTAATGCCGGGTTCCTTCACAGCGCTGCTAATCTGCCCTAATACTCTCCCATGCTTCATTTAATTTCACTCTCAGGGCTCTTTTTCAAATTCCTCCTCAAATCTTCAAGCAATGCCCTCATTGTTTAGGATTCCTTTACCCTGACAAGGCTGACCTCAGATATCCTCTCCTCTTTCCTGCTCTGTAACTCAGGCAGTCCACTTACTCATTCATATGGTAACCGCACATAATGGCCTCCACATTAATTAAGTAATTTTGGTTCTTTAAGGTACTACAGAGGGGTTTTCAATCTTCCAGTGCCTTTCAGGCCAATTGAACTCATTTATTTTTTTTTGTTGAATGGGCCAGAGAGTACATGGAAGAAGAGCCAAAGAGAGCATGCTCTCTCGTTGGGCCATTTCTTTCATGCTGTTGCAGGACCCCCTCAAAACAACATCAGCAAGTCTAATTTGCCCCAGCAGCGGATGGGAAACTGCCAAAAACCCTGCAGATTAATTTATGTAAGACGTACACTTAAAAGCGAGTGAGAGCAAGAAGGAATGAGAGAGCACTTACAGAAAAAAAAAAAACAAAAAACAAAACAAAAAAAACAAAAAACAAAAAACAAGAAAAGAACATACTGTTGCTGCAGCATGTAGAAGGACCTACTTGTTTCAGCTCTCTTGGGAGCTGAGTGGCCTCAGGACAGAGTCCTACCTTTGATTTATGCTTCTTTTTTATTTGATGCTTCAGAGTTATCTCACAATTCAGTCAAAATCAGAGAGAGAAAAAGAAAAATCATACAGTGCATGATGAGTATTTGAGCAACTGCTGGCATTTCGTGCAAGGACATCTTGGTACTACACAGACAGGCCAAAACAGGGTTTTTGTTGTTTGTGGTGGTGGTCTGTTTTTTGAGGAGTCACACGTAGTACCAGAAAAGGAGAAAAAAAAAAAAAAAAAAAGTGGTAGAAACTTTGCAGTACACTTAAGTTAGTGTTCTACAATTAATACTGAAATCAAAAGGAAATTGCAGATTAATACATGAAATGGATTGCTTGACACTGCAACTGTGACAGTCATAGGGAAGCTTAAGTCCAAGCTATCGTTCCTGCTGAACCAGTAGACTCCAGTTGCTCTCTGATGGCCAGTTGTGATCATCCAGCTATGATATTCTCATGACAGGAGTCCTGCAATGACATACTAAAATCCAGGGGCTGCAATGCTTAGCTAAGTACTAAGCTAAGTAAGTATTCAGTGTAACTTAGTAGGGATCAACAGCATCTTTACGTATGCTTTTTTTCTGTGCACAACTCAGCACACGAACTGAGAAACAGCATGACTGACAGTGGTTAGACGTATTACTGTTATTCCCAGCATGGCCAAGAACAGTCATTTCTGTGACAGATCTCTCTGGTTAGTGATACTGCACCACTCAGGATGCATCACGTGTGATTGCTACCACTGTGCAGTAACCATTCTACTGCTAAATAAAACTGACTTAATTTTTTATGTTCTTAGAAACTCATATCCAGTCTGATCTACCCACCACATCTAAAAACCTTTGTTTACTCTTTATGCAGCCACAACGCTTAGTTCTCAGATGACTGCCTCTAAAGTTCTGAGGAAGTTCAAATTAAGTTTCATAACAGAAATGCAGTATTAGTGTGGACTCATATCTGGTGAGAACTAGTTCAGCTCCAGAAGGTCTGTGCCTTACTTTTTTTTCACACTGTTCCTAATCCTTGTCTTAACATTAATAAGACAGAACTAATAATATTCAAGGTCCTACCTGATCTCTAAATGCTGATGTAATTCGGCAGCAGAAACCTAACTGCAGAAACTTTCAAATAAACCAAACAGACAAAAAGTGCAAATCTAAAAAGATGGTGAAGACATTTTGTGGAATTAGACCTTAAATCTTGGTTTCAGAAGAGACTAATACTTAAGAGCCTATGTCACAACTTTCAGCAAGATGTCAGGTACAGCTAATACAACACTTAATACTGATGCAATTAGATTTGTACTCTTAGGAGTATCACCTATGTCAATCTAAAAAGGAAATGGCAATATAGAGAAGCAGCAACATAGTATGTCTTTATATTTATAAATGTGGTTGTGCTAGGACAATTTTCCAACAAAAACACATCCAGTAACCTAAATGGCTGTACAGATGCCAGATCTTTTATAGGAGACCAAAAGTCTCAGATGTCTTAGATGTCTGTAACACACTAGTTTCACTAGAATTTTGGCAGGTAATAGTGTTTCCAAGCCCATGTGTAAGCACCAGATCACATCTGAGAAAGCAAGAAGATCTTAAGTTACCTGAACAATGTGAAAATATTATTTTTAAAACAGATGAAATGTATAAGAATTGGCAAATTAAATAAGGCTGTCATCTTTAAAAAAAGAAAACCAAACAAAGCCATTCTGAAGATAAAATAACAAAAGTAGATAGAAATCTGGAATAATGCTGATTATATTGGCAAGACTTTTTATATAACCTACATTCATGGAAAATGGTAATGACAGCTATTAGCAATATGTATAATGCTATCTGAGTCAATAGATATGCTGATATCTTCATATATATGAATAGGTAAATTCAATAATTTCTAAATTCTTAATTTCATTATTTAGATCCCCCCACTAGAAGCTTGGAAACTCCAAGCAAAGGGAGAAGGAAGGAATTCCTTATTTTATCTGGCTTTTGGGAAAACTTCAGGTTAATTGATAGAGTCTGTCATTTTTAGGGTAGTTATGACTGCCCTGTCAGAAACAAGCTGGTGTGCCCATGCTGATAGATAGCCACTCCAAGGCAAATCTTCATGGCATTGAAGTCTTGATCATCTATCACAGGTTCAACAGTGCACTGTGGCAGTGTTGTACATGGATTTTTCCTTTGGACATTCACAGAAGATTTGAGAACCTGCCATAAACATTTCTTCTCCTTACCTAAAACCATTTCACATAGACAAAATTGCTCCTGTTGCTCACTTTATATCTGGGGAGGTTTGTAAGCAAGAACTCCAGAGTATTTGGTGCTCCAGAACAGCACAATAACATAGGAACCAAAGCTCATATCAGGCAGTGGTTCTATGAGCTCTTCCTGATCTACGCCCCATCTAAGCATTTCTGGACATACTGAGAATACAATTGCATTCGTATTTTCTCATAGCAGAGCCATGACTTCTATATAGTAAGAAGATGTATACAAGGAAGATGATCAGAACGATGACTGCAGATATCTCAGCATTAGTCCTGCCATAAAGCCCTTCAGATCCAGTAAAAGCCACACCTATTGCCAGTGACTAGCCAACACAGTCAGACTTCTATGATTTCACGATGTAAAGATCTGAAGGATATCTGAATCTCAGCTAATCATTAATGGAACTTTAATATTTGCATAAATTTAAGAATAACAGTGTAATAACAATGAAACAATTATGAAGTTTGCAGATGGCTTCGTACTTGGTATCGTCAAACAGCTATTTGTGTGCATTTCATCATTTATTCTACACACTTATTTATCCTTTGAATTAACAAAGTACTTAAACATTACTACTGGCACACACTCTAACATACATTTTTGCCATGCATAAACACCAAGTGAGAACTAACAAATTGCCTGCCAGCAAGGTGCCCTTGTTCTGCACTTTCCAGAACATCTGTAGAAGTCTGAAGGGCAGAAATCAGATCCCTGGAAAACAGTTTGCCACAGCTAATTCTTTATGAAAGGAAAGAAAAAGAAGAAAAAAAAAAAAAGTATTTTCACATATTTAAGAGGGTTAGGAGATTGTTATCATTTCCTCTGCAAGTCACAAAGAGGTACTTTTAAGAGAATTCAGCTAGGGATTGTGCACTCTTAACTACTCTGAATGGTCAGGCATTGGTTGTATGGCTTAAATGATAATCAAAAACCCTAAAATACATCAGTGGGTTTTACATGAACTCCTGATATTTCCCACTTTTTTTGTTTTTCATTTCAGATATGGTCTTCTGTTCACATTTATAGGCACCGGTATTTATTTTATTTCAGATTCCTTGCATAAGATATTTTTGGGTTCTGGGCCAAATTATGACCTCAGCTGTGCTAATATAAACCAAGGTACTCCATCTTCTTGAGTAAGCTCTCCTTAGTAAGGTGTAAGAAGGACCTGGCCTTCATACCTGATCTGCGGTGCCCTGTAAACATCTCACACTGAGATCTCAAACACTAATATTTGAGTGTCTGAAACACTTAAATATATATCTAAGTCCAATCCTGCTCAAGTTTTTACTGGAGTGCCATTTAAGAACTGTTTGGAGAGAGAGAGGAAAAAAAGAGAAAGCTGGATAATTTGACCTAAGTTTCTAAATTTACCTTTTGACTGTACATTTTTCTTTAAATGTGCTGTGACTCAGACATGCATGCACTTGCCATCTGTGTACACAGTGAATAGCTATACACATTTCATGTGACCAGCCCTGTTTACTTTCTCTCTAAAACAGAAGAGGTCACTGTGTCTGAAACAAACCTGAACTTGAAGCCCAAGTAATAAGTAACGTGAACACAAACAGACCAAGAGATCTCTCCCTGAAATCAGCACAAAGCAGCTGATATTCCTCACTGCCCCCCTACAAACGAGCTAAGTGGGAAGAGGAGAGCATTAATGCTCAGGAAGCCTGAATAGAGCCTGCAATCTGATAAACCCAAGGCTGCAAAGAACTACTCTGCCTTTCCAGGTTACCCCCACTTCTTCCTGGCACAACGTAGTTAGTATTTTGAGTCCCCACTCTCAGAAATGAGGGGAGAAGCTTGCTACAGAGAGAAGCTTTTATCTTCCCAGCTGTATGAACAAACTCAGATTTACTGAGCGAGCTTCTGTGAGTTGAGCTAAATCAATGAAACATCAGCACTCAAACCTGATGCTTTATTTCCTTCAGTCTGAGGTCCTGCTCACCATAAATATGATCTGGACCAGCACATGCGAGATTGTGAAGCAGAAAAGAAATGAAAACAGAATGTGATGGTACGTGAGATCAGCTCCATGCTGATGTGATAATACATTCAAAATTCTCATTTCTGTAGAAAGCTGACCACAGGCACTTCATCAATCAGTATTTCAATTTGTAATGTGTTCCGTATGGCTCTCTGTCATTACTTAATGGGGAACATCCCCTCTGAAAACATCTGACTCGGAGCTCTGCATCGAAAGAGCCGCTCATGTTTCAACCACGTTTCCCAGAAACTGAACACTCAGCAACATATTCATTTTAGTGACAGCCACTGCTAATGAGAAACAGCCATGCCTTCATCAAATCCTTTACAACCCAGAGACTTTCATATTAAACAGGAAAAAAAATTCACTCATTTACATGATGACCAAATCGCTATAATCCCAGCTTCACCATCCTAAAGCTTATACTGTGTTGGTGTCTCCATGCATCCTTTCTTTACACTTTTTGTTTCCCTCACCATTTTTTGCCCCCTATTAGGCCAGTTGTTCTGACATGTGTTCTGCATATCACGAACAGGAAGCTGGACAATGAGTTGCTGGGTTTATCAGAAGCTAAGAGCTAGTGGAAAGAAAAAAAAAAAGATCAGTAAACACACCAGCAGTAAAAGGCTCACACAACACTGATTGTGTTAGATCAGAAGGATCTACTGAAACCAATTAGAAAAGTTGAGTGCCTTTTGTTGGAAAGCTAGATTATTTTCCTCTATTAGTCTCCTTTTTCAGGGGGTGATTGATCTCAAACCTTTTTTTATTTTGTTTTTCCCTCCAGTGTTTTTTGCTGTTGATGTGCTTTGTTTCTAAATAAAAAGCAGCTATCCTAGACTGTAAGTTCCTGATATATTAAACAAAAATTCAGCAGATCTATAATTCATACAAGTTGTAAAAAGTTGAGGTTTTTTTTTCCACAAAAATTTCAGTATGCATGAGGGTAATCACTGTTGCAGAAGATGAGGTAGTACCTCAAGCTGTACTTTCATTTGTAAAAGTCTCTCTGCTGGTTATTCAAGGCATCCCTTTGAAATGGTCATTGAAAACACAATAATAAAACAGCTGGATGTTCAGTATGTCACAGAGTTTAATCAGGAAGATTTCTGCAGGGAAAAAAAAAAAAAACAACTGTCTCACTAATCTATGAAGAATTATTTAAATCTGCCAATTACATAGTGACAACATAATTTATTTCCATAATGAACCTGACAGGCAAAAGCAGGATAGCAGGCAGGGCAAAGTCATTCTTATGTGTGGTAAGAATGAGAGCAGCAGTTCTGCCAGCCCTAAGACCAGGTGGTTTTGCTCCCAGGGACTTCAGAAGGATTTGTTCCCTCTGACTGAAAATGGAAGAAAGGGTTTTTACAGTTACTCACATTTACATTATGATATTGACCAATGTAAGGTATATGGACTTTTGTTTTGGAGGAGAATTGTAATCAGCTGGCTAAATGCTATTAAGTCAAGGTCAGAGTTGAATTTTTGACTGGTACACCAAGTTCAAAGCATGATTAATTAGCACTTTTCATTTCTTAAAACATAGGAACATATTATGTTTCTTCACACTAAGAAAGTTTACATTTTCCTCTTAGATTCATAGCTTTTAAGACTACAGTCCCTCCAGAAGCTTAGCCTGAATTGCTCATACTTTTCATTTTCACCATGGAAACCAATTACAATGAGAGAGGAATGAAATCCAAGCAAAGTACACAACAAAAAAAAGACCCCAAACTTGTTAACTTATCAGGATCAGATGGAAGAGGCAGTAACTCCACTCACTGCAATGGGAATTATTGAGAGAAACCCTTTGAAAATGCATGGCATAGGAATCCAAGACTGAAAAAGTTTCTTTAAGACAAAGATCGCAATATGTGAAATAGGAAGGCTTCAAGTGATTTGAAGTACAAGAAATAACTAAAAAGTTAATAATCCTCCTCTTTGAAACAAAGCATCTAAGATAGAAGATGTGAGAAGTACTAGGTTTAGAAATCAGAAATTGCTTGAGCTAGAGAAAGGGACAAGCAGAGCTCAGAGAGCACTAGGGAGTGACAGGGCTAGATTCTCAGCAGTGAAGTTACTTTAAATGGACTAAAAGATATCTATAAACAAACAAACAAAGCCTGATTTATACTTTACATGTGATAGATAGTACTATTGTGTGAAATGAAAAGCCATAAAGAAAGAGGAAAAAAGACCAAGAAGCAAGGTTATCTACCTCTCAAGAATCTGTTGCAAGTTTACATAAAGAACAGCTACTGAGATTTGAAATACGACCTGTATCACTTCACAGATGAAGAAAAATATCAAATAAGGAAAAACTCACGAAGAGGTTTGTAAGGTAGAATGATTTCTGTTAGCAGAGCAAAGGAAACAGTAACAAGAACATTATCAAGGTGCATCAGCATTTATGGGAAGCAGCAGCTAAAGCCCATCACACATTCAACCAAGGCAGCAGAAGCAAACATTACCACCTACAGAAAGAGAACAGTCTGGGCACGTGTTAAACTGTGGGCTAATCAGGTAACTAGCTCACAGGTGCAAACAATAGGGTTTGGAGAAACTATGTTTTCTCCAAACAAGAAGCTGTTAGGAATCACAGCTGAGAATGACTTCTAGTGTATGCTTCGCTGCACTGCTTATCACCTCAGTGACCTTTATGTCGAATTCATTCAGAAAGCGTATGTGTGTTGTGTTAAATTCAGGCTTTTTTGTTTCATATTACTTTTTGGTAGCACAGAGTGGCTTTTCCATGGGAAAGAGCTTCTAGTCTTTCTGCTTACCTTATACCTCTGGGCTGGTTTTTTTTGGCTTTGGGTGGTCTTTTGGTGCCTTGTGAACACCCACCAATGGGCCCACCATGGTCCAAGGGTACCAGTGCAAGAAGGACCACGTGGACATTCCTGGCTCCTTCTGGATTTAACCCCATCCCAGGGAAAAATTTGAACCTTACTCACAGACCAAAGATGAATGAAAAAACAAAGCCTCCATAATGCTGAAAGTAAGAAGTTACTCATTTTGCATTTCTGAGACTTACACCTGCTTACTTACTTACTTCTGTGACTTAGTGGGAGCTGTGGTGGTGCTCCCACCAAAGTGTCTGCAGAACAGCCAGCCCCAGCCTCTTGCTGCTATCACCCTCTTCTCATTGCTGATAACTAATTACCTAAAATCAGTGATTGCTGTCACTTTGTTCCCATTACTTACAACTACGTTAGAGTTACTGTTTTTGTTATTAAGCTAGCAATAGGCTAAATACCGATTTCCCAGCTCAATTTTTATTCACACAGAATTATAATCAGCAGGCAAAACCTGGCTAAAGCATTCAGTACCACAATATAAGGACACGAAACTATTACAGAGCATCCAAAGGGCTTTAAAGATGGTGAAAGATCTGGAGGGGGAAGGTGTTTGAGAAGTGGATAAGGTCCCTGGGTTTGCTCAGTCCAGAACAGAGTAGGCTGAGAGGAGAATTCATGGCAGCTGTAGCTCCTCACAGGGAAACAAGGGGCAGAGCTGAGCTCTGCTGTCTGTTGACAGAGTCCTAAGGGAAGAGCATGGAGCTACGTCAGGGGAGGGTCAGGTGCAGGTTAGGGAAAGGTTCTGCACCAGAGATGGTGGGCATGGCCTCAAGTTGCTGAAGTTCAAGGAGCTTTTGGACAACACTCTCAGACATAGTATTTGAGCATTGGGTGGTCCTGTGTGGAGCCAGAGGTTAAAATCAGTGATCCTTGTGGGTCCCTTCCAATTCAGGATATTATATGAATCTATTTTGTTCAGATTTATCCTTTCATTTCCAGAGCTACATAGCTGCACCAAATCTAGGGTGACTCGTGTTTCCATTTGCAGTTCAGAAGCTGCCTCCTACTGTCCCCCTGAATCAGGGGTTTGGATGAAGTGTTATTGTCATAGCCTACATCACTGGAAGAAAGAAATTTATTATTAATTAATCAGCCCTTCATTTCATAGCTTTATAAAACATTCTTGCACAAATAAGCTAGACAGCTTTTGTTTGGAAGGGATGCAATGAAATCCAAGAATTAGACTGCAAGAGGAATTTGCAGTGTCAAAAGAAAGTTAATCACAATCATTCTCTTCACTTGTTCTGGCACAGATTTAAGAGCGTGATTTTATATGAATTTAGTAAAGGAAAGAAGAATTGTTATGCTGAAGTGATCCTATTGCAGTCATACTGAACATTTAAAATAATTTTCATCTTTGACTTGTAAGCCTCTTCAGTTTGGAGCCCTATCGTAAGCTAACATTTTGGGATATAGTTTTGAGTTCACAAAGAGGTTTAGGGACTTAATAAAGGAATCCTGATTTCCAGCATATTAAATGCTCACTGTAGGGATCTGAGGCTTATATCCCATTATTAAGCCTGACCTTTAGCTTGCCCTGATGTTCAGCACCCTTCACTGACTTTTGAGGGGGAATTTATGCCACGTTGCTTGTCATGTGTGACTAACATAGCAATGTGGTCAATTTTCACACCTTGTTATGTGCCCTCTGCATAAGAAGGGATTTACAATAACTGTTATTAGCGATAAAAACAATAATCATCAGCCTAATTTATGTTATTAGTTATACAGAATTACAGGAAATTACTGAACAACATATCTGCCAGTAAAAATCATGTGTTCCTCCAAAATACAAATTAATTTTAATATTTAAGGAAGGTTACTTAGTAACAGTAATAAAATTTATTATGATTAGCATGCTTAAACGCATTTCATAAATCTTACATTGCTTATATAATAAACACTAATTTTATTTTAAAAAATGACTTACTATCGGCAACCTTTTTACTGCATCAATACAGATGTTATTGAGTTATTGAATATATTCAATTATTTAACACATTTTTCAAATTATTGAAAACTGCAACATACACAAAGAAGGAAAATATAAAATTGGGAAAATGCAGATCAATGTTTTCTTACCTATCACTACTCTACTGATTAGAAACATATTCCAGAGAACATACAGATTCCTGCACATATATTTTCACGATATCTTACATGACTGTTAAAGATGAGTGTTATACAAATATACTAGTAGTTTTTTTATTCTGTTATCCTTCCATAGGCACTAAATAAAGTGACATGTACAGGCCAATGTATTCATTTATACAGAGGTCAGTAGAAGACAATCGAAGTATGGCAAATAGCACTGTTGTACTTCATGGGTAAATATGTATATTTACCCAAATAAATATGTTTATTTACCCTATATATATATATATATATATATATATATATATATATTAACTTATAGGCACCTGCTGATGCTTTTTAATCATTCTATTCTCTATTTTTAAAATACTCAGGTATTTAACTGTATGTTTATGTGCTTTAGTTAGACAGTTGTCAATTAATAAGCATTGTTAGAATTCAAAACACAGCATTTTCATATCTCTTGAATCATTCCCTGAGTACAACCCTTATATGAATAATCCATTAAAGGCAAATGAAGTAAGACCATAACTTATTTCCAGACACGTTGCATATTTATTCAAGACTCTCACTGTTTCAAAACTACTTTAATATATATATATTTGTAATTTTAACTATACCATGTTGCCTTTTAGTCAGGAAGCTGACACAGAAATCAGCCCTCTCTGCAGCAGCCTACGATGGTATTTGGCTATACACACAGCTGCTGGAGCAGCTCTTTGTGAGTGTTACCAAGGGATGCCTGCAGAAAGCCTGTTTGTGCTTTATGGGAGAAGGGAGGGCTTCTCTACAGTCATTCAAATGCTTTTTCTGCTAATGTTGTACAATCTCCTTCCAACTTTTGAATCTCCTGGCACATTTTTTTGCTCCCTGTTGACCTCATCTTCATATAAAGCATGACTTGGAGAAAGAGAAAACAGGTGGAGGCTCAGTTTTCCATTCTGGCCATACTGTTTCTTCCCACCCGGCTGCCCTTCTTCTCCCCCTTCCCTCCCCTACTTCAGTTACTCAACAAAAAGCAACAAGTGAAAAACTAACCAGGGAAATGCCTCACAAAAAAACATTCCATGGCACCCTCTCCCTAGCGCACACACAAAAGCCAGCCTTAGTGATAACCATGCCTTAGTAATAACCACAGCCATCCAGCAAATCCTAAAAACCCAACATAATGACCATAGAAAAGTGTGAAATGCTAAACTGTGTTATTCAGTTAGTTCTTGGCAAAACAGTTTTAACATAAACAGGTTTGACCTCTGATTAGAAATATGCTTTTTTTTCCCCTTTTCTTTTTTTGTTGTTGTTCTTTTTTTCTTCTCTTTCTCCATTTTCTTACTGGAAGTGAATTATATTCAGAGCTCTCTGGTGCATAGATAAATGAGAGCAAGCATATTTTTAACTTGATTACCCTCTGCAGTGATGTATAGAGGCACATAGCTACAGTAAGTGATTCCATGAGGAGAGAGGGGGAGGGAGGGGAAAGCCCTCCACGGATATGATAAGGAAAGCTGGGATGAATTGTGGGCTCTGTTCTCTGTTATCCAAGGGTGGCTAGCTGCTGCTGCACTAAAGGCCTTTATTCCCTGCCTGTGGGAAAGTGGTGGGCGAAGGCTGTGTGTTCTCAGTTACACTGCACATGCAGATTTTAATTAGCTGGATTAAAAACAAGACCGTATCATGTCCTTTAGCAGTATTCTATCTAGAAACAAAAGATTTTCTTTCCTGGCTTCTGCAAGCAGCACAGTAGAGCATTAATTAAAAAAAAAAAAAAAAAAAAAAGGTCATGGCAGTTTAAGATGAAAGGTCACACATGATAGAAGCTCTATGTGAGGGGGACATAGTGTTTATCTCTGTGATAAAGGAGCCCTGTCCAAGCAGGTCAGCACAACATGCCTCAGCAGTAGGAAAATATAAACATATGGGGTAGATAGATAGTGGAATGGGGAGTTTGGCAAAGCAGGTTCAGAAGTGGAAGTAGAGAGGGGAAAAAAAAAAAAGAAAAAAAAAGATTTGTTAGAGGGAGAATATAAACTGAAAGGATCCAGCTTTAAAATACACAGCGAGGGTCAGAAAGAGCCTGAGACAGAGCCAGGGGTGATGGCTGCATAGCATTGCTCAGCACCTGTGCATTGTGAACAAGTGCCAGTTTGTGCTGGACACTGCATAAGGGGCACCAGCCCTATCTGCACAGCCATAAGGTGCTGATAGGGCTGGGCACTGCCTGCAACTCTGCCCACAGAAAGGGAGGGAGATCTCAGCCCTGGTTCACGCCTTGAGTCTCTGCCTAATCCCTAAGCATTCCCACGCTGGAAGGTGTCTGGGTTGAAATTCTTTTGTTGTTATTTGGGCCACTACAACTAGTGTTGATTTTGTTGTTTTAGAGCTGAGGCCCAGACTCACCCCCAGAGAAGACCAAAGGAATCTGCACATACTTATAAAGGAGTTAGCAGCTCTCTAATCCATAGCCTCTGAGGCTTTGCCCTGGAATGCACTGAGCACTTTCTACACCACCGATATCAGCGTGAAGGACATTCAAGTCCTCTTGGTTCCTCTCAAGATCATGCTGCATAAATAAACACATACTGGCCTTGCAAGCCTTAGCTGATGCAATAGTCTCTGTAGGTCTGAACAGAGTCACTGCCATATGCAAGCAACCACAGAAGAGTGCTCTAGAATTAGGGGCAACGAAGCAGGAACAGGGAACCAAAGGAAGGAAATCAAGTGGTCCTCTTCTACTTTGCTGAAGTGCATTCCAATTCACAGAATCACAGAATCATTTGAGTAGGGAAGGATGCTTAAAAGTCATCTAGTCCAACTCCCCTTCACTAAACAGGGACACCTACAGCTACATCTGATTGCTCAGAGCACTGTCCAGACTGGCCTTGAGCGTCCCCAAAGAGGGGGCATCCACCACCTTTCCTGGTAACCTGTTCTAAAAGTCCAGGTCAGAAAATAATAAAAATAATTATACACACACACATATATATATATGCACATATATATATATATATATAAATTTGTATGTTAATTAGTTTTATTATTTCTTCATAACACTTTCCTTAAATAGGATTCACACACGTGTATGTTGAGCTCCATAGCCTCTTTTATGAGACTGATCCGTGAATAGGTCAATTAAGAAACAGGCTTTTTAACCTAAAAGGAATATTGAGTGAAAGCCCACAATCAAGTTCTCATGGTTCAGCATGGCGTTACACACCAAACGATTGAATTAATTGACAACATACTCATACCCTGTAGAAAACCCAAATTTCTGAAATCAGTACTTGTCAGCTTCAGTAATTCAATCATATGTCTGAGCCTCAAGAAAAGTAAAGGCTAGTGCTAGAAACCAGAAACCTTCTGGATAAAACAATACTGTTTTTCATTTAGAGCAGAAATTTGGCATAGTAGTTACCTAACTCACAAATTGATAATACAATGATTAAAACATCTCCATTCTGCTGCTGCTGAGATCACTGGAAAATCATGGTTTAATTCAATACATGCGGGTCATTTCTTAATACTATGTGACTTAACGTAATCATTTTATATTTTGAGCTTTTAAAATCAACTTGATCTCCACTACCATTTATTTTTAAAATAGAAAAGAAGATAATAGCACAAATTACCTGGTTCCTACTCATACTGCTGGATGCAGAAGTACAGCATAGTGAAGGATAGTTTTATATGGGTTAACTGAGGTATCAGGTGCAGAGAGTTAGCTCTAGAAACAGAGCGGGCACTCCCCAGATTAGCACAGCCATCCCTGTAGAATACTTTAGGCTTATACACACTCTCCCTCTGAGCTACACTGAATGTATCCTGATTAGAGGGTGAATGCACTCATGTCCATTTCATAGAGTTTAAAACAAATTTCCTTCCCAGATTTGTGAGGAAAAAAAAAAAAAAAAAAAAAAAGCCACAGAAATCAAAGGGAGTTTTATGTTCACATCAGTTTAGTCTGTTTATGCACCTGGTGTGTTTGTGTTGAGACACCTTGCAGCTTTTAACTCTTTATCCAAATGAGTTGAGGAATCACAGATGACCTAAGCTCCTTGCTCAAAGACACTGGAGATTGTCTGCCAGGAAATAAAGCTGAAGCTGGCTTTTCCAGAACCTCTGCCTGTTTCTTAACCCAGAGGATCAGTCAAAACTAACAGCAAATTTTGGTCAGGCAACAACCCAATTTCATTACTCTATAAGACTGAAAAAAAAAATGTTCATTGCAGTATTATTTTGGTAATAGCCAGAATGAGGAAAAAAAAGAACACAAATATGAAGGAAGTGAACAACCTAATAATTATTCCTCTCAGTATCTTCTGATCATTGAGGCCAATAAAGGTTTTCTGTAGACTCTTGCCAGTGTGACTGAGGTTTCATTCTGACACTAGTAAACTTAACAAGACCACCAAGGCACGGATGGACCACCATGGATGGCTTTGTGCCTACTACTAAATTGAACCCTGGCATAATTTTAGTTCAAGCTAGCTAGCATTCTTCCAGGCAATGCCAAAGCACAGTTTGGATATTAGCTGGTATCAGAGACCATCTCCAGTAGAGATTTTGGATGTGGATGCTGTGATTTGGAGTGTAAAAGGAGTTCAGCTGTGTTAATGCAAGCTCTTTCATTCCTGTTAGTTTCCAGGAAAAAGCTCTGAGAATTTTATTTCATAGTTTAGATGTAGTTGGTGTGCCCAGATCTTTCTTTCCTTTCCAGTATTACCAAAGCCAGCAATCAATTCTCAGTCCAAATATTGGCACCGTGACATAGCATTCAGCAGGGTGGCAGGATTAATATCATTTGACCATGCGGTTCTCATAAATGCAAGACAGTTCATTATATTTTAAAGAAGAGTACTGTTGTTTGGGAAGGGGACTGAAGCAGAGCTAAGATTAATAAACAAACCACAACGTAAAATGATACAAACAATTGAAGAATGAATAGTCCAATTTGTTTCAACTAGTTAAGGGCTAGGTCCCCATAACTATAAACCTGTCTAGGAAGTAAATAAATATATATATGGGTAGTCTTTTTTCTAAATACAAACTGTGATGTGTAAATTAACATTAAAAACACAAACCTTTGAATATCATATAAAAAATTAGGTAGGTTCTGAATAGAAGAAAACAATCATTTTAAACAAAGACCTTCTCATTTAAAGGAATAATGATCAACATGTGGCTTACATGTAGTATGTGGCAGCTGCAACAACATTCATATCTGTGTGCCTGTTCTCAGGCATAGCAAAAAGTGTTGAAAACAGTAGCATTCCTCATGGATTTGCTCCAGATCCCACAGAAGTCAGGGAGAACCTACCCTCCGTGCTTGCTTTCACATTTGGGCAGCACAGTAAATGTTGAACTAACAGACCACAACTATGAGGCTCTCTTCCAGCAGCCAGGCACATAAGAAACATTTTGAAGTCAGCATTTTGGGGGAAAAAGAAAGCAGTAGAGAGGTGGCACTGCAGCCACCTGGTTCCTTCAGCAAAGCCTGTCTTACATTAACCCTGATGTCTACAAAGGCCTTGAAGCCTCCAAGATGCATCAGATAAATAACCATAGTGGAGTTTTCTTTTGGCAGGGTTAAGTGGGGGAGTGTATGTTTTTGCTTACAGTTACCCTTAATGTAATGCCATAAAACACATTATCCCTACTAGGAATATTCCTAACACAATATCAAATTATCACAATATGAACTTGAATTTTGGATGAGCTGGCCTACCTGTTCTAGAAGGATGACATCTCATGTCTCTCATGACAACAGTGACATCTCCCAGGAAACAAATTACTCTTTTTATCTCTGCACTGTACTTCTGATGCTTCTGTCCCACTTCAGATCATGCTATGGGGAAAAGGCTGGAAGCAGGGTAGCTGATCTCTTCTCCAAAGAACACCACCATTGCGCTGAGTAAGAAGACAAAAGTATTGGCTTGTGAAGAAGATAAGGTCCTCCTACAGCTGCCCAGTGGCAGACCAGATCCTAAGAATTGTGAAAGGTGTACTGTAGCAATTTAAAAGTTACACCAGAGGGGCTACAAAAGCACATATGCGCACAACACCAGTTTTTCCGTATCTTCAACGCAGATGGCTGAAGTTCCTAAAGAGGAGCTCCAGTAGGCATTGTTGTGAAGTGGATTGCAAGTCCATCCTGTTTGGCGTGCTTAGCTTTCCTATAGAAAAAATATTTTGTGCCAACATGAGTCAAGCTAAGAACACGGATCCTTGTTCCTAAGTTAGGTGTATTCACTCAGACCATTTACACCATCAGCTCTACATGTAGGATGCCAAGGTGAGTGAGGAAGAGGCCTGCAATGGGACATCACATCAGACACTGTGAACTGAGGAAACTGTCTGAAGAAATAGTAGTCTATTGTGTGCAAATTTGAAATCACACTTATGAGAGGTGATTGGAGGTAAGCTAATTTCCAAGTAGTTTCTTAAATAACTGTTTTTTTGTTGTTGTTGTTTTTGTTGTTGTTGTTATTTATTTGTTTAGCTTTTACATCTGACTGCATTTTAAGTTAAGAATGTTCCATAAAAAATACATACCAATATGAAGTCTGGGAACTTTTAGCCTCCGCATTAATTTCAAATCCCCGAGAGGACCTTGATAAATGATGTCACTGAAAAAAAAAAAATCCAAATCATAACTGATATTAAATCATACGGGTATCAAATGAGAGACCTAAATTTGAGACCTTTAGGGTCTCAGACCCGATAGTATTGTGGCATGCGCAGTGCAAACAAGGTTTGCTCCCAAAGACCTGGCACCAGCATTGCTATTGTGTAACACAGCTTTAAACCTGCTCTGAAGCAACGTTGTAAATCAGGACTCATTCCACCAAAGTCAATGGAGCTAAGTGACCGTAAAACTGGTATGAGAGAGAAATCAGGTTGTTAACTTCTAAGTGGAGTTTGCACTCCTCTCACAGACTTTGTTGGGTCAGGCTGTATTTTATTCACTCAGAGTGTGAAATGAGAGCCTCAAGCTATGAAATGAGTATTTGATTGCAGTAAAGCTATGCTTGATATAACTTAAGGATACTATACTTTTAGCATAAACTTCTTTACCCATCTCCAACAACACTGCCTAAATTGGAGTGGAGGTGTCTGATTCTAACCTCAAACAGCAACTTAGACCATTGTCTGCCTACACAATCTAACGATAAGAGTACTGAAAAGCAACTACAGGCTTCCTTCTTTGACCTGCAAGTTCCCAAGACATTTCCCCAGAAACACTTAAGAATCCCCCAGGAAAACAAGAGAAATAACTTATCTATCAGATAGTGGTAGGAGATAGCTGTAGAATTCTGGTCCTTGCTCTCAGGAATTACCTGACTACTATCATGAAAACAGGAAACTGGGGCCAGAAACCGGAACCTCAGAACATCTACCATACCATCCATGTTTTAAACATGGGCTTTAATTAGTGTTTTATTGTTCAGAAGATAATTGCTACTTGAATTCTGAGTGGGCTGAGGTGTTTAATATTCAGTGTTGGCTGGTTGAAAGGGACTTATCCCTCAGGAGCACTGAGGCACCACCATTGCACTGTAAGATTTAAAACACATAGGTGTGCAAAGTGTTATCTAAAGTACTCCACGGAGGGTATAAAATAGTCTGAATTCAGGTAAAGCAGCCCTATGTATCCATGGGTCAGAAGAATAACCTCTCTTTACAAGAGACCCTTAAACTCCACGTTAATGCTCAGTAGCAGTCAGACAGCAGACAGGATATACACCTCTGATCTGCTCACTTCTAAAAGGGCGTAGAGAAAAAGGAAAGCTCCATGGGGGTTATCCAATGCACAGAGAGCTTCTCTTCATGAAGAGTTTAGGTCACAACAAATTCTTCAGTTTGGAAAGAGTGATGAGTATTTGGCATAAAATTATGACCAAAATAAAAAGAGACAATATTCTTCAAACTTTTATTATGTCCCATAAAGACTAGGAAGATAATAGTAGGAAGAGTGAGGCGTGCTAGAACTAGGAAGACTAGAATGTGATTTCCTCTCTTACAGCTACACAGCATTATAAAGGTCACACTCTACAAAAACACAAAATACAATTAGATACGTTATTTAAAAAGAGCTATAAATGGCTACTAGACATAGAGAGTCCTTTCCTTTTTCTTTCTTTGCATGCATTCTGGAGATCTGATCATTCACTCAGCTTGGAAGAGTTCCTGCATTTGGTATCATTTCATTACTTTCATAAAAAATACACTAGAATTCATCACAACACAAGGTTATATAGAAAGATAGCAGATTTACATATTTATCCAAAGGAAAAGAATGTTAACTAGAGATTAAGAAGCTGCCACATCCAGATCTGGATTTTAAGTTATTCACTGCTGAGAGGCATCTGGAACATATTTAATGATTAGTGTTATTAGCTTTATGTTATGTGTTAATGTGGGATTGTGTGCAAAAGTCAGTCAGAACACAGCTCCTGATTTCTGAATTCCAGCTACACTGTAATTTTGAGGCATTTATTCATACTGTTTGTTTTTGCCCCTGGCTTGGCTGGAAAAGTACAAAAGAGACATCTAAAATATTAAAAAATGTCAAAGAAAATATATAGCTTATACGTATACATTCACCAAAGAGTTGTATGAAAAAGCAAAGGTAATACCTGAATTTTTGTAACTGCAGCCTATAAGCATCTGTCACTGCACAGAGGAGAGGAAGTTGCCAGAGAAAAAGCCCTGGCCCAGGTTAAGTGAGTGCATTTCAAGGGTTTTGCTGAGCTTTCACCCTTGCTGCCAGGCCACCCTGGCACCAAGTGCTCTTTCCGCAGTGTTTCAGTTTCTGTTTTCTCCAGGTGGTAAGGAGCTTTCTGTTTTATCAGGGGGGAAATCTGGGTTTGGCAGGCATAAAAAAAGTGTTGTTCACTTTCTCTGAGAAATGTAAACAGCATCACACCCAGCCAGCAGCACCAGTTAGTGTAACAGCAGAGAAGGAGGCCGTTCATATCTGCATGTCACCTCTCTAGGGGCACATCCAGATGAAAGTAAAATAATTAGTTTGAAAAGGCTCGTCCATTTATCCTGCTGGCATAAGACCTTTGTTTTATTTTAAGGGCTTTTAGGTTCCCGTTTCCCATTTTTTTTTATTATTTAAAATAAAAGAAAGAAACAAAGAAAAAGAAAGAAAGAGAGAGAGAGAAAGAAAAGATGCTGCAGTATGAAAAAGCAGCAACCCTAAAAGCATTCAGAGAGAGTGCAGTAGTTTCAGCCTTCTGTTTGTGCGATTCCAATAGGTGTATTTAAATGTAAATGCTAGCCTTTCACCCCTGAGCCACCTATTCTTGCAGCCAGCAGAAAGAGAGCATTCATGGTATAATGTCTTTATGAGGACAGATCTTATACTTAATTTCTCATGTGAATCAAACTCTTTTATAACACATTTTTGCAAGATTAAAAGAACAATATTAGTCTAGTGGCTCAGCAGCCAGATCACTGCCCTGTCACATGGAACCTTGGGTTCAAAGGGATGGCAGGCAGCTTGGCTGGGAAGCGTGGAGTTGGAGCTACTCACTGTGTGGCTCGCTCCTCTGCTGCCACTGAAGCATTCAGTTCTGCACCAAGTGCTCCCTGGGGCAGCCACTGCCACCCTCCCACCAGCTTCTGGCTGGAAGCTTTGCAGGGAGCCATTGGGGAAGGGCCTGAAACCCCGACTCTTCCAAAGCCATCTGTGCAAGCTTGTATTTGCACAGTGAAGAGGATACTCAGGAAGAAGGGAGACTCTACAAACAGCTGTGTTCACTGTCCCGAGGCCCTTTGCCCAGTTACACCACAGCACATTCAGGTGACCCACGCACATGGCATGCGGGTGGCAGCTGGGACCCACAGCAGAAGACAACATGGCTGTGGTTGGATCCAGCCCAGACCCTTCTGTGCCAGGGAAGATCCCCACTGAAGCACAGGGCAGAGCCCCAAGCGCTCAGTGTTAAGAGACTGATTTCATAAGAACAGAAAAAGATCGCATTCAATTTGGCTAGACAAACTGAAAATTAAATTAGTTAAGCACAGGCCAGGCCAATTGTTTTATCATATTTTCCCTCCACTGAACCAAAATAATTTTTCTTCAGAATTACTTCTTTTTTCTCTCCATGCGAAGTACTTCACCATCACACCACCTCTGTGTAACACTACACACAGTTTGTGGCACGGCCTCAGAAAGGCCGTAAGATGTCTGCATCATACAATGCTGTAAACTTGGCTCTGCTGGGTACTAGAATTATCACTCACTGGGATGCTGCTCAGAGGGCACAGTGTTAGGGGTCTGTGATATTTTTATCCTTGAAGATTTTATGTCCAAGTCCAAGACATCCTATTTTCCCCTTCCTCCAGCCATATGATGCCAGACAGAGATGCCTGTGTGTGCCACACGCGTGAGCCGTGATGTCAGAGAACCCCATTTGTGCCTTCCTTTCCACTTCCCTTTCCCCTGCTGCACAGTATGCGTCCTGCTGTGGCACCAAGCACAAGAAAACCAAGGGGAAATAGCCTATTATTTTAGGAGGTGCAAGACCAAGCACATGGAACAGTGAAATTCTTGGAGAACACTTCTGTAAATGTTTTAAGTTGTAATATATTAAACAATTAAGAGGTGTTGGTATTTCAATGCTCCAGGGCTCCTGAAACAGGGAAGTCCCCTTTAAAAGCATTAGAGTGGAATGTGTATGGTCATGCTCTTTAGAAGAAAAACGACCTCCCTTTTTTCCCCCTTTCAGCAAAAAGGAGTTTCAGCTGACTTGCTTTTTCAGCTGAGGAAATGAGGCCAGATTATTTCAATGCTGTTTTAAACAGTTAACTCTTTAAAAAGTCCAAAAAATAGAATCAGTTGTCTTGAAAGCCCTACTCAGGTAATTTAGAAAACAGTTTGGCTAATAACCTTAATATGCTGCTTGTATACCTGGGACTGTCAGCAGTGCAGGTTACTACAGGTTAATCAGTACATTGCTGATAGCAGCTGCAACCACCCCCTAAGAAATCCAGGCAAAATGTTTTTTCCTGTTTTCCTGACACTGACAAATCAGTGTCTGTGCACCATCAAATCAGTCTAGAAGGACAAGAACTGGTAACTGACAATTCTTAGCTGAGAAAATATTCAAAATTTAGTGTAGCTAATGGCTGCTTAGTTAATTCTTAAAAAGCTCTTATCTGTGTGCTTAAAGTACATGAGAACAGAAAGCAAGTTCTCTTATGCACGTAGGCAGGGAGGCAGTCACACACAGGACACGTGTATGTAATTACATATATACATCAATTCAGACTAGCTCTAGGAAACTTTTATAGAAACAATTAAACAATCATCTACTGGTCCCTGTAACATCAACAAGTGCACAGAGACTATGGACAAACTTTAGAATTGTCTGGTTGAGTTTTTGATATTCAAAATTTGACATTCAAAATAATTTTCACCAAAATGTTTTTCTGACAAGAAAAGTATCAACAGAACCTAAAAATTAACGGTGGAAAACGCCTATTTCAAGTTCCTTGTAAGAAAACACATACAGGAATTGACAAATTCTGTGCAGCTTTAGCTCTGAGGTAATTATGGCACGGTTTTGCTTTAATCACTTATCTCAGGGCAGCCCATCAGATTAATGAGGGGAAAAAAAATAGTATTAAAACTTAGTGAGTTACTGGAATTTTCTGGAACTGGAACTATACAGATGGTCTGCAACATATTTGTATAGGAGATGCCCGAGTGTTGATGGGTTTCCAACTATTATAGTAGCATAGCAAGAAGGCAGATACTGGGCAGTGAGCACTGAGCAACTGTTGTCACTGAGCCTTCCCTTCTTGGCTGCTTCCCCACTCGCCCAACGAGCAGTTTTGGTCTCCCAGAGCAGAAACAAAGGTTGCTTTGGAGAAGCTGGGAAGCCTAAGAACACCATGTAGATTTAGGGCTGGATAGGAGGTATTGTCTGGAGGCCATGCCCATTACTCATCCGCTGGCAACGGGCTCTCTTCCTTTTGTCTGGAAAGACGGTAAACTTTCAATGCCATCTGAAAACAGAAGGCCTTTCACGAACTGCAAGAACTCTGCCATCTCAATCATGTGAAAATATTGTAAACACTTTCCCAGCCCCCATTCAGCTGTCTGAAAAGCAGAGCTAGAAAATACAAAACAAAATAGGAAGGAAAGAAAAGGGTGTGCGCTGCACACTTCATTTCAATTTCTGTATTTACTCTTGGTAGGAATTTTACATGGAATCTTCATTTTTTTTCCCCTTAGCATTAGTGAACAGGGTTCAATATCTATGATGAGGAAAAGGCAGTTAAAAGCCCGCTCTATGTTTTATTTAGAGGGAAAAAAAAATCCATTACCCAACAGTTTCTCTCCAGCGGAGCTCTCATATTTCCTTATAGCCCCTGCAAAAGCAGATTTCCAACATTCTGTGGGACTTGAGTTTCTCCTTCAATGCTTGGGTTGACCCACCCCAATGAACTTTTCCCAGGAGGGCCTTCCCTCCATACTTTAAAACAACAGTAGTGCTGTATTACTGCCATATCTTAACATATATAATTTCAGCTCCAGGATCAGAGTAGGAAGTGTTTCAGAAATAAAAAGATATTCAAATAACGAGTGTGTGCATGCATACGTGCTTACATGTCTATCAAACATAGAACATATCAAATATACTTTTGCATAGTTTTCACAAAATTTTAAACTACCTCCCTGATTGCACTTTCTAGATAGGCTGTGCTGGTGTGATATCCCATTCAGTGCGTGGTGTGATCATGTAAATGTAACACAGTTCCTTGCTGAAAGAGATAAACTCATGCTACTGAAGTCAGTGACTACCTAAAGTTTCATCCCACAGTAATGCATTAGAGCCTGGTTTCTACACTATTTCAAGTATAAGGCTTTGATTGATTCTAATCAATTTAATACTGGAGAACAGCACAGAAAAATAACTAGGCAGATAGTAAATAGGAAATATGCTTTGTTTTCTTCTGTAGAAGTCCCGCTCCCGAACAAGATCTCTGGCCAGGCTGGTTGATGACCCAACCCTCAAAACAGAGCAGAATCAGGTACTGCAGGTGAACCTGGATACGTCTGTTGACTAGTTTTGCTATATAAACAAATCACAAATGTGAGAATGCAGACCAAATGAAGCATAAACCTGTATACATTCAAGAGCATTCAGTGCTCTGTTCCCCACCAGGGTCAACCCATCTCGCCTAGCCATGTCCAACCCATTGTCTGGAGGCTGCATTAGGCCTTGGACAGCTAGTAATGTATCCCCACAAGATTGTAAACTTTTAACAAGATTATGTGATTTTTAGTGATATTTCTCAGGAGGCAGTTTCTCTTCACCATTTCTCAGTACACCTATTATACATCAGAATGACTTATTTAAGATTTTTAGAGGTCCAGCACTTGAATTCCATACCCCTCAAAAAAGAATGTATATTGCCTGAAAAGTCACACTTTCTATATATATGGTGAGAATACATAATCATAGGTTAAAGAATGAGGAAAGGTATTTACCAGTAACTGAAGCAGAGGCTGATAAGCTGAATGATGCTTTAAATTCACAAATTCGTTCCTCGAGGTTGCTTGCACATGCTTTCTCAATATTTCCCTCCTATCCTCTCCATTTTATAAAAAGAAGCTGTAATAAATTAGAATTTTATGAGTCTCCAAATAAAAACCTTCACTAAAATTGAAAACAAAACATGGTCGTAGAAGCATATGGAAAGCTTATGAGAGGAGGCAATAAAAAACCTGTCCCACTCTTTCTTGTTTTTTACAGACCAAAAATTACAAGAGACAGATGAAGAAGTTTGCTGTACAATAGAGTACAGGCCCATCTCCCAGAAAAGAGACATTGTATTTTCCTTAATCATTCCTCTAATACAAGTTAGCCTAAGAATAACTAGTCTTAAGATCCATCTTCTGACTTTCTTCCTAAAAATATTTTGAAGTTACATATGGAAATGAGATACCTTTCTACTTTGATCCTTAGCTTAAGGGTAACCAAGCAGAAATGGCTTCCTGGTCCTTCATAGAATTTTCTTTGGAATTGAACACCGGGCCCTCTGAATTTTGTTACTAGCTTTTTAAGAGTTTTATGGGATAAAAGCAGGGGTTTTTATTTTACTTATTTAATTATTTATTTCACCTTAGTTCCAAGCCTCAAAATGATTAATTCTAGTCACTGTGTACACAGTTTTATTTCAATCATTTTTTTTCCATCATTTCTGCCATCATTACCATTCCCTTCTTCCAGGATAGTGTGGGTACAGGATTTTGTTCAGCTAAGTGATGGAGCAGCTATTAAGGATTCTTTTCCTTTGTTTTTAAATACAGTACTCCACATTCCAGACATTTCTACCAGACACGGTGGTTTGGAACTGAAGACCACTGTAAGCAATGAATTTGGGGTCTGGATCTAAGCTATTGCAAAATACTTAGAGAACTTTTCAGATTGTCCATCTCTAAGTTGGCCTAAATTTGAGGGTTAAGCAAAGAGGATATTTGCGTAACATCTTAGATAAGTAGTGAGAATTCTTTTGTATATTTTGTTCTATGGGAATAATTACAGATTCCATGTTCAGTGCTTAAGTAAAATCTATAAAATGCTGATTTCCACTTATAGAGGACAGAAGTGATAGCAACCATACACAGACAGCACTCTATTGGCTTAAAAGTATATTGATTTGACATTTCTGGTAAACTGATCAATTGTGAAATGGTTAATGGTGGCAAATATTAAGTTACCCTTGTTTCTGATACCCAGTTAAAGATGTGTTCAAAATATGAGCAATAGCTGGCAAGGATTGGCCATCATGCCCTATCGTTCAGCTGTTAAACACAAATGAATTCTGAAGAAATGAAGGTAAAGACATTCCACACCAGAGTGGGGGAAGTGTATTTACAGAATAGACATGCTTATGGTCTGGGGAGGTAGCATTCATACAAAGAAATTGCTATAAAGGCTTTGTGTCCAACAAATTCACTCAGGCTTTGAAGCAAGAACATCTATATATAGCACATGAAGAATATCTGAAGTGATCTGGGCTTTTGCATCTTTCTTTAGATATAATCTTGCTGAAACTCAGGACTCTTCCCTAAGTGACCTATGACTTAATCAAACATCGGTGAAATGTCATCCTCTCTAACACAAAAAACCCAAAACAACAACAACAAAATCAATATCGTGCCATACAATTCACTAAGAGACCTCAGTGGCATGCTGTTTTGTGGTAGCTGAGAAGAATGAATACTATCCAGTCTTCTGTCATTATAGAGAATAATAAAGAGAAAAAAAAGTTATTTTGACATTGAACAGGATTCCGTCTGACTTCTATTTCATTAGAGTTTTGAACGTCCCCTGATTTTCTGTCTTTTCCTTTTTTGGCTCCAACACATTTTCTGTACAGTTCCAGTGAATTATTTCAACAGATTCTCTTTGGATATCTACAGAAATGGGGCTACTTCACAGTTTTCATCCGTTTCCAGATATTGAATGTTCATAATGTATTCAAATAAATCAAAGATAGGCCATCTGAAAAACTCAGTTATTGAACAAACGTGAACTCTTCACATCTCTCAAAAGCTATAAAAGATTAACTTTAGCAGTTTATCAGGTTAATATTATTTACAAGTTAAATTCTGTTTGATGTTATGGATTTGGAAGTAATGAAAAAAGACATATTTTCATTTCATTCTACAGCTACTGCAGTCTATATTCTGACTTTCTCAATTCTGGAATCCATTAATAATGGATATTTTTTCCACTGTAATTATTTTGTAACACAGCATACTCATACATAAGTACTGTCACAAAGAGGAATGCTACAAGGAAAGTCAAATCGCTCTAAGGATCTCTTAAGGTCTTGTGGATCACAATCCCAAACAAATATCCTTATGAAGAATGGCGCCTAACCAGACTTCATACCTTTCTATGGTATTTTCTATGGTGGTATTAACTATCAACAAGCCTCCTTCTGAGACAAAAGGCTCTCCCAACTAGCGCATAAGGGAGTAGCATCTAGTGAGAACTCCTCCCCAAGGGAGGTGGGCTAGACGTGTAGCTTTGTGGAATATCCCACAATTCCTCATGGCAAATCCTGCCTTTTTATGCAATTTATTTTGCCTGCTGCCCTAAACATCCATATTTCCCCCACCCCTCTGTATGGGAGATGTAAGACAAGTCTAAACACAGCTGTCAAGTTCTAAAATCAGCATCAAAGCTCAGTAAAAGCAAGAGAGAAAAACAGTATGCTTTGTTAAACAATACTGCTTCAGATCTTAAAGGGTTATACAATGAAAGTAATACCCCCTTTGAGTTCTGTATATGGCACGCATTACCTAACATCCTTAGTCAGAACCCCACTGTTTATGAGGTGATGAGAAAAGAATACAGCTCCCTCTTGTCAGTAGGATATCTCTACTGCCCTGCAGGAAATTTTTTCCTTATATTTCAGATGTATTGAATCTTCTGGACATTAGAAAAGCAAAACATGCACTGTGCCCTCAGGAGCCATCACCTTTCTTGGTCAGTTCATAGGTTCGCTAAGGTCACGGAGAACACTCTTTTACATCATAAGTGGTACCTTCAGGCTGTTTTACTCCTCCACAGGAATCTGAAAGGATTTAAACAGATTTATCAAAACAGAAATGGCAACATTTCTTTTTGGAAACATGAGGATTTCTAAACATTTCTTATTTCTTTCCCCGTTGACACTGATTCCCAATTGCTGAGCGATGTGAAGAAGTTTAAAAGTTACTTCTCAGGAAGAAAATCTGCCTGCTAAGTCACTCCTCCTTCCTCTTAAACACTTCTGCTTTACTATTGGTATTAGTGCAGCCACTCTGTATGTAGGTAATATTAAATAAAGGTATATTTATATGTTTATGTTTTTTTTTTTTTTATGCAACTATTTTGTTTTATAAATATTAATTTTTAAGGATAATGTGAAACCTTGTGACAATCTAATCAAATTGTCTATATAATATGTCACAAAATACACTTTTTCTGGTGGGATCTTGACCCCAAATTGCATCTTTAAGTTGCAGTAATGTTGCAGAGAGGAAAAACAAAGCAAAAACCTTTCGCTTGAAAAACGTGCGTTCTGTCAGTAGAGCAGTCAGGCAAAGTGAAGACGTCAGAGACCTCTCCTTACACATTCTGCAGGATCCTGGCTCTCTCCAGGGCCTTCCCAAGGCTCTTCTAGGGAGGATCACTGTGGATTTAGTCTTCTTGGACTAAATGTTGGCATTCTCTTGGCACAGAAATAATAGGTTAAGAAAGAAAAAGAAAGTTATGGTAAATGGTACAACAAAATTTTTATTTATTTTTAAGTCTTAACAGCCAGGTGAGTTATTCCACTTTCAGCCCTAAAAGGTCTCTGAGTGGGAAAATCAACATCAAGCTCATCATTTGCTGGTGTGCAGCAGGGCAAATGATGCCAGAAATGCATTTGGTAATGATGTTGTTGAGCTGGGTGAGGATCTACTCCTCTATCACAGCCATGTATAAAACACTTTCTGCTGCCACTCCATTTCAGCTGACACTTTACTTTTTACTAGATAATAGGGTGTGTTGTACTCCATACTGCAAGTGTGAGCAAGGAATGGGAAATACTATAAACACTGAGCTAATGTTATGGTATATTCCTAAGAAAGGGGAATGGTTTTGCAAGGATCACAGCATGCAGTCCTCACTTCAGATTATAAAAGAAAAACACCTTAAGAAGGGAAGAGAAACAAACTTAAGACTGGATAACAATTTTTCTCCTGTAGTGAGGTACAGCTGAAGGGGCATAAATTCTGCTCCTCCTGCTAAATTACGCACCAAAAAGCAAAGGCAGTAATCTAACAGCCATAGACTGTCATGTAGCAACAAAGAGATGGAGACCACCACCTGTCATTTTACCATAGCATAGCTCTTGCTGTTTTTCCTCAGATATACATAAAACCTTCAAGGTCAGGGATCAGCTAAATCATCAACTGGACATGGGGACAAGGAATGGAGACACACCTGAGTTACTCAGCAAGTAAAGGCAGCTTCATGATTCTCCATTGTGAGAATGGCAAGAAAGAAAGGCATTTTAGTCTTTAATCAGGAAGATTGGTATCTTAGCTGGTCTGCAGTAATTCAAGTCCTGGACAAAGAAAAGAAAATAAAAATCACTTATTAGGAAAAAAAAAATGACTACTGTGTGGCACCATAGTTTCATGTCTACACTAAATGAGAACCCCAGGCCACCAGCCAAATAAACATAGGATACAAGTATTCCAGAAATATGCACTCTTTTCTCAAAGTGAGCTCTTCTACTTTCCTTTTTATTGTGAAACTCATTCCCCTCACCAGAGCGGGGCTGTGTGACCATGAGTTCCCTGGGACAGTTTCCCTATTCATGACACCATACCACGAGTAGCTTATCTTTGTAAAATGCCTGGAGGTCTATGGAGAGAAAAAAAAGAAAACACCCATTCCACCCTTACCACCTCATGCTAATGCTTGGCTAAGCTTGCAGTTCTCAGCCTAGCTTTTGCTGTCATTCACTGTTTGAGCCCAAGCAAATTCCAATCCACTCCTTTTCCTGAGGCTCCCATTTATTTAAACAGGTGGGACCAGAACTGCTGCACTTCCCAAAGTGCTGCTGCAGCTGAACCAGCTTATATAGTAATTCTACAGGTATCAATTAAGAACAGGCAGAAGTGGTAAGGGCAGTGCAGCAGCAGCCATTTCTGGAGCTTTGTTGCTGGCAAAGTGAAAAGGAGTTTTTAGCTATTCTGTAACTTTCTCCGCTTAAAAGACCCTCCAGCCAAAAGACCATTAGCTGGAATTGTTGCATAAACTTAATAACAATCTTTTTTTCATTTAAGGCTGTCCCACCATTCTATTATCTGTCATTAATTTTCCATATGTTCCCCTCACCGCCGCTCCTAGGCTGGGTTCAGTTTACAGAGTTGGATCAGATTTCTTTACAAGCCAGGACATTTGCTGGCTTGCTTACTAGCTTGAGGCCAGTTATGTTTGAGTGAGGCCCAAGCAAAACAAGTGAGATTTGGTGACTTTCCAGAGAGTAGGCACCAAACTGACAAGATCTGAGGTTGTTGTTTTTTAAAAGTTGAAAATTTTTAAAGTAATAGCTTTTCCATTAATTCAGACAATCTCATTTAAAAAAAAAAAAAAAAAAAAAAGCTGCTGGCTAGTACTTACTTAAACATTGCAGCATCTCTCTGCTTCCTATAAAGCACAACTTCTGGTTCTGTTTTCTTTGCACTTATAGTAAAGCTACAGTTTCTTCGTTATATGTATTTTTAATCACAGATGGGAAAATGCAACCCTACCGTGGGAGAAAACAAACTGATGAAAACAAGATCAGCAAACCATTTTTCCCCAACATTCATGCTAGATAACAAAGTCTAGTGTTTGTAATTCTTTCTCTAAAAAGCATTCAGACTTCATGTAAAACCCTCCTCTAATTCAATCCTGACTTCTAGAAACACTTCTTACGCTGTCACGTTGAATCAAGAAAAATAATTTAGTGTCCTTCCGTCCAAGCCTTTACGCCTAATTGTCACTGATCTTCTAACTATATCCAGTGTTATTCTACTCCTTTGTTCTCCCTGTTTTTACTTTTATTATTGTATATCTGAATTATATTCTAAATGCTTTTGGATAAGGACTACTGGAAATTGCCAAGAATATCTGTGGGCCTTGGAAATGCTAAAGTGGAATTTCAAATGCAATTTGAGACTGAAGGACCTCCAGGCCTTTGACAGTCTCTCACTGCATACTCCCCATATTCACAGAAAGGAAGGTAGCAGAACCAGGGTACAGACCAAAGTTGGATATTGCATTTCAGGCTGAGTCAAATACAGAGGAGCACACGAATATCCAGTAGTTTGAAAATATCTTGAATAAGAAGAGATTCTCACAAAACATTACATCTTGTTAGGGACGGACAGGAAGAATGGCAGGAGAATACCCTGACACTTTGAAACTTGTAGGATTTTTTTTTTATTAGAATCAATGTGATAACAGAACACAACAGAATTGTTCAGCTGGAAGGAATCTTCATAGATAATCTAGTTCAGTGGCACTAGTGTGTGAATTTAGCTGTTCCAAAGGTATTCCTCTGGTTTTGCTCCATGCATTTAAGTACTGTGTTATAGATGTTGTAACAGACAGCATGTAAAAAGTTATGCAAATGCTAAAAGACAAATATCATGTCATCTACATTCTTAATATTAGTAGTACTTATCAAGGCAAGAAAGAACAAGGCATGGCAGTGCTAAGCATTTACAGATAAATATTCTGGTCTGGACACAAGCAGGATTTTGGTCCCACAGTGCCAAAAAAATTGCTGCTCCTGACTCCTAGGTGTGTGCCTGGCTGGTGGGATCCAGAGCTTGGGCACTGAAGAATGCAAACATCCCCAGACAGCAGCTACACAAATTAACCATTAGGAAATGCTGAGGAAATTGGAATTATCTTAAGCCTCTATGGAATTTTGTTGCCTAGTCAAGGATCTCCACCCTCCTCCACAAAAACAGAGAAAGAAGTTGCTGCTGCTGCTGGCGGCTTTGTGCAATAGGACTACAGCTGGGGTGCTCCCTCCCACTGCAGGAGCTCTGGGCTCCATTCCTTCTAGGTGTGAAGGAATCTGTATAACCCACATCTGTGCTAAGAACTGCCAGGCTATAGGTTATCCTGATCTGGGAAGTTTCCACTTTTTCCTTCTAAGGCTGTTTCTTTTGGCATGTTTAGGAAACGAACCGAAGGAAATAAACCTAATCTAAACCAAATATCCTAGTGACTCCATATTTTTTTCCCTTTCACATCTATTCTTTTTGAAAGGGACAATTTATTGCCTATCTGAGGTTATTTACAAGGTAATAGAAACCACTTAAATACTGCACCATTGCCATGTCCCAAATTGTACATGCTTACTTGCAAAACAAATTAGAGTTGGATAAAGAAAGGGTTAAACAAATAGTTGAAGACAGAAGAATGATCACAGTCAACTCAGGGCCATGTAAGGGTTCTGCAGAACAGAGAAGTTTATACCACAAAACCATAGGGACGTTTTTTTCTTATGCTTTTTTTAAGGTTTATGACATGGATGAGAAGTGAAGGAGGCAGGAAGAGGGAGACCAATAGGGAAGAACTCAGAAAGACTCAGTGACAAAAGGAAATAGATCAGGTTGGAAAAGGCAGATTTGCAAGTCATTAGCAAAAATATAGTTGTTCTGTTATTATACTCTCAGTAGGCTGGGCAGAGAGCATAGAAGGGGAAGAGGAGAACCACACACAGAGCTCACCAAGAGCCCTGCAGAGATCAGAACTACGAGGGAACCACCAACTATCCACCAACAGCCACTAAAAGTGGAGCTGAATGAGAAAACAGAAAATTAAAAGAGAAAGTTGGGAAAGAACAGTCACAAAAGCAAAGAAAGGGTGAGATTTCAATGAGTCAATGGGGTAAACAGCATTAAAAGTAAGAGATAGGTAAAGAAAGATGAGGTTGCAGAACAGACCTATGTCTGGATCAGGAAAATCCCAGTGGGGAGTTAACTGCACACTATGGGTTTCTGTGCTTAGACACAAAAAGCTTTACAAACCAGACTGTTGGCAAAACTTAATGAGTGCCACGCTGGAATAATTAAAATAAAAGCTGTTCACTGAAGTTATTTTTGGTGGGCATGTTTGGATCAGAGAGCAGAGTTGTTGAGCACAGTCTAATACATGCCAAAAATCCTATTATGTGCCTGCCACTGCACCCTGCCATACTTGGAAATATCTTCAAAAACTGTGGTGGAGAATCATTATTGGCTTCACACGTGAAGGACAAACTAGAGTTACGTTTTAGTTGGAGGCTGTAGTGTTCCTCGTGAGCTATTTCTCCAGGAGGCGGGAGCCATGTTGCCTGGGCAAGGGAGATGTTTGCTCTCTGACAAACCTCAGAGTGGTCAGGAGACCGGTCTAAATTCAGTATTCCTAAGGGAAATTCCATACTTGAGAAATATCAGGAACAGCAGCTTCATTTCATATTTTCCAGAGGAAGCAGGGTGCATAAGTCAACAACAGGTTATAACACATGGTTACTTCCTAACTGATGAAATGGGGTGCTCATACCAAATCTACTCTCATAACTGACATGGGCTGGCATAGCAGATAATGAAGCATCAAGATCCATTAGAAAAAATATCACCTCTCAAGAGCACACCATTTTTGTTTTCTTGTAGTGGAGTTCCTCAAAGGATCTTGCAGAGAATCATGATGGTTTTCTGAATATCTTCACCACTGTTTTTTCCCTAAAAAGCATGGTATAAAAGCTGCTGTAAATGTGAAAATGTGAGACAAATAGAATACCAATAAATAAATAAATAAATAAATCCCAAACAAGTGTGAACCAGAAATTTCAGAGGATTCGTCATTGCCTGTATGAAAAATTGGTTGATATTTAACTGAATTCAAACTTGTGGAAACCTAGACACTAGGCATATGGCTTGAAATGGCTGAAATAACCCTAAAGCATTGCAATAGACAACTACCCCTATTAACCTACCAGGGATCAGCTTCTTAGGAACAGAAAAGTAGAGCATATATCCAATTCTTTGACAGTTCTCCTGGTATGACCATTCTCACACTATATGTTTCTTCTCCTCTACAGTAGATATATGCCAGCAGCCTTTCCTCAAAAATGTCTTCTTCCTTCGGCACAGCAGAGCTGATGACTCATTGCAGGGCAAATTGCCTTCCTTTTCTCCGAAGGTTATTTTTCCCTCAACACTGCACAATGTAGGTTGACTCTATTTGCTGTTATGCAAATACAATCTCCAGACAATAGCTTTCCAAATCAGGCTTTTACTGAGAAAGAAAAGAAAACAATCTAAGAAAGTCTTTAAAAAAGAAAAAGCTTAAATAATATATTCAGTCTTTTTCCTTTTTAGGGGCGTGGGGAAGCTATAATTTGCCGAATACTTTCTATTTAAGCAGCTTAGATTTGCTTAGAACGTAACTCAGCCATCAAAGTGTTAACTAGCATACATGTGAGAACTGAGACTGGGCTCTTGTGTGCTGTTGTATTTCTGTCATCTGAAAGTTAAACATCGGGTTAGGAAAATCCAAATGGTGGCTTCATCATCAGAATGACAGCAGAAAGAAAAATATTTGCACTTTTTCCCCCTCTAAGTAGAGGGTTGGAAGGGAGCATTTCTCTCAAGACATTCCTTTATCCTTTTGACAGCAAGCACTGCATTGCTGAGACTGTCTCCAGTCACATGTTACTAATGCCCCAGTTCCTTCTGTCTAGAGCCCATGCTGCAAATACTGTTTTTCCCAGAAATCACAGCATTCGTTGGCTTCATTTTGTGGACATCAGACTCCTTGTCCTCTATACCCCTGCAAAAATCCAGGCAACTTCTGTTCAGCAGATCCCAAGAAGCTGAGCAGTGGAACTGCCAGAGCCAGGATTTGTACAGAGCTTGCAG
This sequence comes from Lagopus leucura, assembly GCF_019238085.1. Taxonomy (NCBI): domain Eukaryota; kingdom Metazoa; phylum Chordata; class Aves; order Galliformes; family Phasianidae; genus Lagopus; species Lagopus leucura. The sequence goes on along the minus strand of NW_024962252.1, from coordinate 78,964,872 downwards.
AGTCAAAGTCTTTTTCTAGCTGCACTCATGTACCTCTGTTACAGCCTCCACTGTCACGGATATGGTTTTGTACATCAAAAAAATTAACTTAATTATTTCTTCTTATCCTTTTTATTCAACATCTGTATCTGAGACTTTTGAGGTGAAATAATGACTTCCTGAAAACAACGTGGGTTAAGAAACACTCTTCTGACAATGTTTCTCACTAATTTTTTATATAAAGCCCAATAAAAACAACCAAATTACTTCCTTTCAAATCCTACCTTGAAATCCTCCTTCCTGCAATAACCATTTAAGACATCAATGGCAGCGTGATTAGTGCTGAACTGAGGCTGTGTTGATGGATATCGCTGCCATTTGTACTCCCTTCTTTTCTGTCTCCATCTTCTCACTCTTAGTTTTATGTTTAGACTGCGAGCTCTTTCCCTCAGAGATTGTTTCTATGTTCTCATTTTGGACAGGGGTAGCACTGTAAGCCTCAGTGTTTCCCCGATATAAAGCATCAACAGGGAAGACAGATTTCCCTTGTTTATGAAGTGACATTTTAGCTTTTGTTACTCTCAGATAGGAGGAATGTTGTCTGTACAAGAGAGATGAGACAACAGTCTGAATTTTAATCTACAGTGTTCAAAATCAAGAATAATTTTGAAAGCTTCAGCTTCTTAACTGAAATTTGGGATATCTTTATTAAACTTCTTTTAATGCTTTTAATATAAAGTATGACATGACATAAATACCATTTCCAAATAAATCTTCCCAATTTCTCTCTTCTCAGTTTCTCCTTCCTGAGAAGAGGTATTAATTATAAAATCGTCAGGGGCCCAAATTCTGTTCTCCTTGGCAGGTCTGCAAAACTACAGCAAGTCAAAGTGGAGCTCATGGGAGGAAAAACTGTATTTAACACTTATTCATCCCACGTTCTGTTATATTCTTGCCTCTCTACACAAACTTTTTAAAACAACTTGCTCCAAAAACTTAGCAGTATCTGTTACCCTGTGCATCACTAGCAGCTGAAGACCACGTCAGCTTAAGAATAGCACAGAGCCATGAAGAAACACACATGCTACTCAGGTGCATCCTCTCACTGCCACGGGGCTGTCAGCAGAAGTGATGCAGCAGCTCAGGTATTGGACTTGTCTTATATGATAATGTTTTCAAAGACAGGCTGTCTGCTGCCCTACTTATTTTCATGCTGCAAAAATATGAGTTACTGTGGTAAAAGTTTCCATCAAAAAGTGAGAGATTCCTAAGCTGGGCTTTCGGAGGCTCTCTGTTCTCTCTAGCAGGGCCTGCTGCAGCTGACCTCAGTGCAGTGTGCACAGCATGGCTGCTGGGCTCCCACACTGAAACCAGCCAGCCAGTTTGCACAAGCCTCCTATTCTAAAATATGTGTAATTTATTTGAGCTGATAGAGAGGATAAGAATCAACTGTCTGTTTCCCAGTTAATAAAAAACATACAATGAGGAGAGAGCTCTGCCAGCATATCTTGTTTACCCGAAAATGTTTGGCATTAAATGTGAAATCGGAAATGAACTCATTATCTGATTATTTTCATTTTGAAGAATTAACTGCTTTGGGGGGAAGGCTTGTCCTAAACAGTCCCCTTGTATGGATGACTAATTGCAAATACATATCTGAGAAGAATACAGCGAGCTCTTGTGACTGCCAGGGTAGGATAGAGCTCTATCAATTTGGACAAGAACACTGGGAGTATCCTCCCATGTGATGTATTTCAAAACAGGAGGAAAAGTGTTCAAGTTAGCAGCATTACGTCCGTATAGATGAGAAGAGTTTCAGGAAAGGCCACATTCTGTCATTTTCATCCAGACAACATGGATAGGAATGCTTAAAAATTATTTGTAGTACATCTGTCTCTTCCTCCTCTACAATATAACTATATAGTAGACTGGATATTTATTACTTTCTAGTTATAAAAGTGTGTTGAAAACAGAATCCCTCAGTGGTATAAATAAGAATACTTAAGGAATACTTAATACTTAAAAATGAAGACAGTTACCATTGGAATCAGATACTCATACAAGGCTAACAAAATTTTAGGAAAACTTCCCACTCCACTGTAGAACCAACCTTAGGCCACTCTGGATTAGGAGAAAACAGGTTAAGACAGCCCGTGGGGCTGCATCTTTTTGCATTCTCTTCTGCAGTTTCTTTGTTCGGCTCTCATCTGCTTGAGCTCAGCTTTCAGTGTTTCTGGTTTTCCCTCTCCATATCTGACTCAACAGCTGCTCCTTCTAGGCTTGCTGAGTGCCTCTTCTGTACTCAAATACTGCTTTCTTTTCATACTGGGAACTAAAGTGAGTTTTGAAAGGGTACCATGGAGCCTTCCACTGTGTATCAGCACTGCACAACTTAAACACATTTGCTCCACTGAATATTTGTCTCTTCCTTTTCTTATCTGACTAAAATATCCCCAGCCTCACATGCCCTGTGAACCTCTTCACAATGTGCATGACATGAACTTCCTTTTAGCTACATCTGATTCATTTTTTTTTCTGTCCAGCCCATCAATACAGAGGCAAAAATACATTCGTGTCAAGGGAAGTGGCAGGCCAAACTTTGGTCTGTCCAACAAGCCAACATCACTTGATAGGCTTCCTACAGCCCACTGACTGTGCGTAATATAGGCAGGGGAAGCCCAAATGCATTCTCTCCATCTCAACCAGTACAGAGAGCAGACATCCAAAGGCCAGCTGAATCACTGCACTTGGTCCTTACTACTCACCTCATGTCTCTGTGTGCTATAGCATAGATGTTCCCGGAGCTGATCTAGTTGGGAACGAGAAATCACCTTGTCAGGCTGAACACTGTTTAGATCTCCAGAATTTTGCAGCTGCTATTTGTGATTCTTCCTCAGTATACATTCTCCATTAGTTAGAGTACATAGGGTGAAGCCAACTCCCCCAACTGTGCAAATATAGGCAGCATTTTAGAACAAAAATGTATCATTGCAGATGTACCTCGTAAAAAAAATATTATGAAAAAAACCCTGCAAACATTACGTTCCCACCAACAAAGATACACATTCCCAGACTAATGCTGATGTGACAATTTCCATGTACTCTGGTTTCTTCCCTTTCACGTAGCAGTGCACACACCAGTGCTCGCCTTTTCTGCAACAGCTGGTCTAAGGCAGTGAAGGGTCACCAGTACTGTTCTGTTTCAGTTCCTGGAGGCTCCCAGCTCTGGCAAATTGCCATGTTTTCTGAGCAAGTCTGTCTTGCCCCAGAAAGAGAAGAAATATTCTGTATTTGAACTGTTAAACCTTCATTTCCTTTCTGACGCTGTCTCAGCATGAGTAGCATTTTTGAGTCTGTTTAGGTGTTTGCTCTTCTTTCTTCAAATCTCTGAAAGATCTTATTTGCACTGAAAGGGACAATTGAGCATGAACTTTGTGAGTTCTTTTGTATGGCAAATGTAAGCTTTTAAGATAAGGTATTTGAGGTTTTCTTTCCATTAAACTATAGAAAGCAATTAACCAGAAAGTGTAAACAGTTAGCAAATGTGAACGCAACGGAATAGTCTGTTTGATTCTCTTTTCATTCCAAATGGAATGGAAAAGAGAGAGTAATAACATTCTCAGAGGAATTTGTCACATGTGTTGTTTGTGCATATCTTTCACATCTTGTTCCTTCACAGCCTGTTAGATCCTGGAGTTGAAGGCACATTCTTCAACTTCCTTCTGTAATCCAGACCAAACCACGGCACCCATATCTGTGTTTTTATCCGAGTGAATAGTAAGGGTTCCACTGGTTTATTATTATTATTGCTACTATGCCTAATATCTTTTCTAGGAAGTTGCAAGTTACATCTGCTCCCCACATTACTAAAATTGTACAGTGGTGCTGGTTTCTGTCACCCTTGATGTTGCTGTTACTGACACCTTTCACCACTTTCAATAGTGCTTTTAGTTTTTCTGATTAAAGAAGGGAAGTCAAAAAAGTGACCATCACCTCATCAACATCACCATCATTGATTAATCAAAGCAGCTTATTGATCAATGTTCAAGTGCAGGGAAGAGAAAACTTGTTCTAGTATTTCCATGGATGCAATGCTACCTGCAGTCATTTTCTACTGTTTCTGCTTTTTAATTATCTTAAATTATTTTGCCTTAACCCAATTTTGGGTTGGGAAAGATACTACTACTGTCACCTACTCCCTTCACCTATGAAGAACATGAAGCCCAAGAACCAGCACAGCTTCTGACAGAATCAACTAAAGATCCCTGTTGAATTTCAATCCTCAGCAAGCCAGTTCATTATTTCTAACACACAGTACTGAGTCACATTTGTATATGCAGCACAAAATGATTTCTTACCCTTGACTAGCCCTGTGCTAGTTTGTGTGTTTGTCTGTCTGCAGGGAAAAAGGAGAGGAAGGATATCTATTGTCAGTCACCTCTGTTAAAGACTTGCATAGTGTTATTAGCTTTGCATTTTTGTGAGCTTTAGTCTTGAATATTGCATTTTGTTCTCCTGATAAAAATATTCTCAAGAATATTGTTCATTAGGACATGGAATACTGAGTGATCCGATTCCAAATATGCTTGGGTACAGGAGATACTTTCTTGTATCTTTGGGATAGGGAGAAGTGTATGAATCAACTTTTCCATCAGTAGACTTTCCCACATCTTCTGGAACCACTCAGTAACATGGGTACATGGGTTGATTTCCACACTGCTGCTATTGTTGTTCAGGCTTTCTGTGATTCTGTATCCGTAACTGAATGCCAAATGCACAGAGAAGGCTGGGATGATACTGAATCAAAGATGAAGCATATACACTATCTCTCATAGTCTTCTTTTTTTCTGCTGAAATACTGAAATTGAAAAAAGATTTGTTCCCCATTATGTTGCATACTGAAGGGTGCCTTTAACCTTTTTCCACATAGAGCATTATTTTGTCTGTGTTAATCAGCTTCTTAGGGAATCAGGTTTATTCAAAATATAAGGCAGAGACTTCTGTGAGAAACAAAAACATTGTGTCTCAGAGAAGTATCAAATAAACAATTCCCATTTGTCCTCAAGTTAATTTGGAAGATGAGGATATGTAGCAGAGAACATGTCAAATTCTAATGTAGGCCCTTGGGAAAGTTATGTTACATTAACCCAACTCCATCTGCAGTTGGGAACTTGAGAGCAGAAGCAGAAATGGTCAACTAGCTTCCAGCTGAGTAAGCACACATTTAATTCAACAGCTTGTTTTAATAAAGCATTGTTCTATGCTGTATTAAGGGCCTATACATAGTAAGCAGCAAAAAAAAAAAAAAAAAAAAAAAAAAAAAAAAAAGCTGATAAAGACTTACTGTCAGAATTGAAAATCTGTATGTCTTATGCTGAAGCATCACAAATGAAGCAAAATACCAAGAGAGACTAAGAGTCTGGATATTCTACCTCTTAACCCATGTCTGAGGATAGAACTAAAATAGTAAATTAATCGAATTTATACTGATGATTAGATGTGAGGTTAAGGGCATATGAAACAGATGCAATTATATGGATATATTAAGATAAGTACTGTTATTTTGTGACACTTCAGTGTGCCCTGTGCTTTTCAGGGCAGGTAAAGGGCATGTACCTTCTTCTCAAAAGAAGTTATAATCCATATTTGCACATGATTAAATAACTACATGGGGATGAGGAAAAAAAACATAGAGATAACAGGAATACGTGTAAATGTTAACTCAGAGAAATGCATGTACACAGAGTAAATGAATAACTTCTGTCTTTCATAAGAGATGTAAATGAAGGTCTAAAAAAAAATATTTAAAAAGTCTTTTGGATATACCCATGTGCAAGGAAGGTTGCAACAATATGAGATGTGGCATTGCTGTTAAGTCAAGAATGCTTCTGAAGACATGCAATGGTTATTCTCATCAGCCTTGATGAGATGAACTTTATCGTAAGTGTATAATGTTAGCAGTCCTATCACAGTGGTATATATGTTGCACAGATGAGAGCTGCCATAAGACAAAATTCAATTTGGAGAAAGGCTTCTTAGTGTCAGATCAGACAATAGCAGGTTCCAGCCCCATTAGGTGACTGTGGTGGCCATGAGATGTTAAAACACTGGCACAGACTGTATGTCACATATCCATTTTTACTTTTTACTCATTTTTGCCTTCGGGCTTCCAACACTGACATCCTCAGCCCTTTCTAGTCCTCTGTACTGTCTGAATTTGTAGCTGCAGTAGAGCAATCCACTTGATGTCTTGTTCTCAAGACACATTGTCTCTGTCCACCTATACCGTCCATCTATGTTTAAACAGCAAAGAGTCTTCCCCAGATTTTTGTACATCATTTCAATTTTAAGTCCATCTGCATTTTTTTTTCTCAAGTAAAATATAGAAATGACAGTGTGACTCTTTCGGGGAGGGGCTCTGCAGAACTGCATGATACAGTGATTATGAAAGGAGGAACTTGCACCAAAGCACAGCCTCTAACAAAGTGCCACCATCTGTGTCGCAATAAATGTTCCTCTCATTGATGCCTCACTTGGGTTCAGATATGAAGATGAATAACCATTATTTATCCTGCAGTGTAGCTGCAAATCTGGAATTGCATAATTAGTATATTGTAGCCACCCTAGCGTATGGGGCCTTCTGTTGTATTTTATGAACTGAAGAGGGCTGGGTCTGGCTGATAATTTGGGAAGGGATGACAGGGGAAACCCCTAGCCCGGCAGGAACTGGTGTTTGTAAAACAATAGCTGGAACTCTGAATCACTGCTAAAGCAATATTCAAACATGAGTATCACAGGACACACTGTACTGCAAAAAGAGCCAGCTCCTGGATAAGCTGCACACATGGAGACCTAAGAAATGTTCAATTCCACACAAAAATCAAGAATCCTTCTATGCGTATTTCAGGAATTAGATCAATACCCCCGGGGTGGTTTTAAATTTGGTAATTACATTTTGTTAGACTCCAGCAATTTTAATTGGATCTTAGCCCATTCTTCACTTTACTGTCTTCCACAGTGGAAGCAGTACTTCCATAAGACTGCACCTTGACCGCTATTAACTAAAAATTCCCAGTATTCATTTACAATATAGCAAATAAATGCTTTAGTTCCTAACTTAAGCCTTATTATCATGCAGAAATTTGAAAAGCCAGATAAATATGAAGAAATCAAGTCCAAGAGCTGTCGCATTTATTGAAATGCCATTAAAGGAATAATCTGTTTGAAGGAGGGAGGCAGACAGTCTGATTACACATGTAGTGTGATCACAAAGCCAGGAGAAAAAGAAAGAAAAAAATGAGCTCACCTGTCTGCCTAGGGCCAATCTTCCTGTTTTTTTAATGCAGTTCTTGGTCTTACTACCTGAATGAAGCCATACTTGGAGAGAGCATGTCCGTCAGGTCAGAGCAGTAGTCAGAAGATTGCCTCTTCTCTCTTGCCACAGAAGGTTTTGCATTTCAGGAGTTGCTAGAATAATCCCTGCAGAGGGTAAACAAGACTCTGTTCAGCTAAAAATAATCGAATTTAAGATTTTAAGGAACACTGAGAACTGCAAAGCACTTCAGGTGAAAAGCGCAGTTTTGGGGAAAGATACTATTTGTTGCAGGGTTTTAAAAATGAAAACATGAACTGAGTCGAACTATTCCAAAGCCTGGATATTTTATGCACAATTAGCTTAATAAATGGAAAAATGTACAAATCCAGTACTTCTAGAACATTATAAAAATGGTATGACATAGGAGATTGATTTCCAGAACTCCCAAGGGTATTGCTCTCTTCTCTCGAGGCACATGTCTAGGCAACAAGGAGACAATATACACGCCAATATAAAGTATACGATCACGACCTTCTGAATTACAACCCCCTAATTAGCATCCCTGTGTCAATTATCCCATTCAGGATGTCAAATATTTCACAAGGATTAAAATTCAAAATTCTCAGAGATTCTGATATATAAAATCCCAAATGGCTGCTCAATGTATATTAATGTTATTGTATTACATATAACAGGTAAAAGATTAAAAAGCCTTTCACAATGGCAAAGGTACCACAGTTGCATCTGTACACTTCACTTCTGGGGATACCCACTGTTCAAAAAGGAGAGAAAGAAATGTTTCATTCAAGCATTTTCCTTTTCAAAATAGTAACAATGTTGTAATTCAATATCCACACTGAACCTCTCTGACCCCTGAATCCAAAACTGCAGGGTAGAGGAGAGAAGGAGAGGAGAGAGTGGGCTCTGCCATGCCAACGTCATAGCAACCTTTTCTTCATGGCTTGTGCCTCACTATCAGCAGGCAAAGAATGCACACGTGTGCAGCCACATCATAAATGTATCAATTTAGAAGTGTTTGGGCTTCCAGATTAAATCAAACTTCCTCTAAGAAATCTGGCTTTCTCAATACGCATTAATATTCCAGTTTTTAAACAAACTTGGGCTCAGTCTATTATAGGATGTAGATATCCAGGTGAGAAAAAATAACCTTGGGCTGATCCATCAGGGCAGAAACACACAACTAAATTAAAATCTCTGTGTAGTCCCCAGCCTGAATTGTTTGCAGGGGGAAGATGAATGAGCGAATCAAGATTTAAATTATTTTACATTTAAGGCAGCTTTTATGGTTCACAAATTGAAATCTTTTAAAGTTTAGTATCTAGTTTAAGTTGTTAACCTTTCCTTTAGTTACCACTTTTTCACTGTCTCTTTTCCACAGATGTCTCAACCAAAAGTTGAGTTGCATAAAATGCTTTAATGAGCAAATTTACTGACTGAAACCAGAACAAAGAACCTTAATTGACTATTGAAGAAAATGCACAGAAAACAACTCTTAGGTTCAGAATTGTAAATATTATGTCAGAAACAGAGACTTCACAATGACACTTCTCTATTTTAGATAGAAGCAAGAACTAGCAAGCCTAATCGGCTCAAATTTTGTCAGTAGACCACACAATAAACTACTCTTGAGCAAGCAGCAGCCCAAAAATTAGTCCCAGAAATGATTGAGGAAATAATTTCAAATATCAAAAGGAAGAGGACTGTGTTTGGCTGGAAAGAGGCAAAATGTAGCAAATAAATTATTTGTTTCAAAAAAAAATAACCAGAGTACTAACCAAGGGATTGCTTCTTGTACTTCATGTGTGTTGCAATGGTACATGACGTGATTGAAGGTATCAAATCAGAAAGAAACACATTTTAATAAAATAAAAAGGTCTAAACTACAGTGGCTCTTAAGATCTCAGGCCAGCCTTGAGGAAGAAAGGGGGAGGTGGGTGGGGAAGAAAAAAGAGAAAAGAAAAAAAAAAAAAACAGAAAAATCTCAATGAAACCACAATGCCTCAAGCAGCTTTACACATTCATAAACTACATTTTATCAAGCAATTTCAATGGCATTTTCAAAGTCTAGTAGTCAAGCTCCTGCTGTCAATTCTCTCTGTAAGTGGGAAGTCTCTTTATCCCACTTCTGTGGAAGCTGTGATCCGCTGAAGACAGAGAATCTTTTATTAGACACATGCACAGTGAGAAGTGAAGGGGGACTCCTCCCTGTCCTCTCACCTCAAATCAGACAGTGAACGCAGTACTAATACAAATAATAAGTAACCACTGGCAATAAAATATTTCCCCATAAAAACGCATCAAATTTCCAGTTACCTTTTTCTTATATTTGCTTTTTCATATCAACTGTAGTAACAAGAGCAATTTGTATCACTTTCACCCTATCCCATCCTTTTAATTTTTTGCCTAAATTCATTGATTCATCAGAGTGTGATACTCTTTAATAAACCAATCTAATTTCCACCTCCTACAGCTCTCCCCCGCAATCCCATCTTTCACGTGTTTCAGCTTTACTTTGAAGTGACTTCCTTGCCTGGCATGCTAAAATCCAGGAACAAAGTGCCTATCATTATGACTGCAGTTCATGCCCTGACTAGCCACAGCAGCAGCAGAATTAGACTATAATCTCCTAAACAGTGTAGAATCTGTAAATCAAAACCAACCGGCTCCATTTGGTGTGTAGATCACTGAACCTGTGGGACTATGAAAATCAAAATCACTTTTCTAAGGTGAAATAAACCTTAGCATATGGATTTGTTCAGCTTGGATTCTTTCTCTCCTTATCCCCAAAAGCTATTCCATCCTAAAAAACAGCAACTTTTTCTGAACCAGAGGGCAAAATAGGCACACGTGAACATAAGCATACAGGCAGTACAGAGATTAAAAACAACCTACCTTCAGTACTGCCCCGCCTAGCCTTCTTGATGGTAAGGATGTTTGTGTTTCTTTGCTCTAAATATAAAAACAAACAACAGTGGCTGCTCTAATCAAAGCAGTAATTACATGTTGCCCAAAAAATGTACAATGCATCAAGACACTTAGAGCCTAGAGTTATTTCACTGATGAAACACTAACTACCCATAGCACATGCAGAAAACATTCAGAGAGAGTCAGAGAAATGGAGTTGTGCCTGATGGAGTAACATAAAATTTCTTGGCACAGAACAGTAATTTCCATAACACAGCACACAAGGGGTTTCTACTTGCACAAATTAAGCCCCCGCATGCTGACTGATGTGTCATCATGCACAGAATTTAACTGGGTTAGCCCAAGTCTCACGTAAGTCACTGACCGCTTTATATTGTAAGTTACTTGAAACCTCACAGGTGTACAGAGCTCTCTTCCAACAACGCAAATGGACCTAAATGTAATCCTCCAAAGATGAGTGAATAAGATCGATTTTTTCTTTATCTGTCCTAAAGAAAAGCATCAAATAGACAGCTTATAGAAAATAATTATAGAGTTTTTCCGCCTAGTCTTCTTCAGTTTTTCAGCTTTGATTCTCTCAGGTTCACACTTTTCAGGGTTTTTTTCCTTCTTTTTTTTTTCCCTTGGAAGCCCATGAAATTCTCCAGAAATGGGGGAAGGCGGCAGAGGCCTATCTGCTGACCACATACTTCCAATATATGATTCCTAAGGCTTCCTCTTAGTGATATTTCCGAAGTGGAAAGTCAATAACTATCATAAACAAAAAATCTGTAATCCTAACTCCTCCTTCCACTCAATTTTTCATGCCAGTGTGGACCAGTGTGGAAAGAGAGGGCCTCCAGAGTATCAGCTTCGGTAGACGAGGACATGCAGGATAGTGTGAAACAGTTGGAAGGCCAGATTTAAACATGTAACCTGAAACACTGGAAACCAGAACTCACAGTGGGGCTTAGCAACAAAATCAACAATATAGGCATGGCGTGACATGTGATCACCAAAGCAGAGGCAAGGTTGCTTAAATATAGCCTCTGTAGGTATTAGAATATTTCTGAGAAGTACACATCAAGCACGAGACAGATGCTACTAATAAGTAGAGCTTTAGACATTTATTTTTGTATTTAAATATCCAGCTATATTTATCTGAAAGATTTAACCACACCATTCTTGACCGAAAGGTATGCCAGTTACTTACTGCTGTCTAGACAAAAAGATTTAAAACTGCAAAAGATAAAACCTTTACAAAAGAATATGGAAAAGTGCTTTAAGAGACCGTGAGAAGGATAGGTTCTCTATGCTTTAGTCTTCAGAGCTTTGGCTTCAAGAGCTTTGTCTATTGAGGAACTCAATATATTAATTTCTTTGTAAAGAGTTTCCTTTTGCTTTTTCTTGAATCTAAATTGTTTGTGCGTGGGGGAGATGCCAATAAGTTATAAAAATTCTGGAAAGCTGGAAAAGATCAAATCATCCTCTAAGTATAAGTACTGTCTGATGATCACCTGGCATCGTTGGAGTTGTGATCATGCTGTGGTGAAACACTTCAAACTAGAACATAAAGATATGAATCATCTACAGTGAGTAAGCTGTCCCACTTCCAAAATTCTTGAAAAAAAATCCAGACTATCTGGACACTCACCCTAAGTGTTTGGACAGCTTCAAATGATCCTGTGATCTCAGTGAAGAAATTGCTCTTGAAATGAGTTACACATTTCACCTCTATTTTTAGCATAACCATAAACCAGACCTGCTAAACAGAGGTTTCCCAATCTCTGCTACAGTAATTTGGTACCATGTGGTGCATAAAACTGGAAGGAAGCAGCATACAAAAGACTTACCACAGATATAAAGGAGCAGAGAGGTCTGAAGCGTTCCCCTAAATGCTACATATTCAGAAATACTTATATTTCTGTATAGGGCAAATATTTCTGTACCACTGCTTCCTTGAAGCATTTCATTCCTGGCCTAAACAGATGAGAAAATGAGAGCAGTTCACATGTAACACTTCAGAACATCAAGTCCCTTCCAAAAGAGAGATTTCTGGGTAGGCACAGGAATAGAATTTGTACAATTTGCTCCTTGGCCTCTTGGTCTCTCCATTTACATTGCACAAAAGATGTCCTGAGAGAATAACGTATGACATAGCCCAGATGGTAAAAAGCAAGTGTTCACTTTGTGCAACTAATTTCTACCATTATGCTGGGAAGGATACTGAGCTTCAGGTCATGGGCACAGTGCACAATGCCAAAGCATGCAGTGCTCTGCAAGTGTCTCTTAGAGCCACCTGCTTCTGAGGCTGATGCAGCCAGACACAGCAGGAGTATGTATTAATATGGCAAGAGTTGGTCCTTTTTTTTTCCAAAATTTTCCATAGGCCACTGAGCAAGATTTGATTTTACCAAATATTCACATTCAACTAATTTCAGAAGTTTTAATTTCTCTTACTATACTTGTACTAACCTGAAATACTGATGTTAAAATACTTCCAGGTACAAGTTGATTTAAGTTCAGCAAAAGAATTAACACAGCAAGAATGTCAAACAAACTTCCCCTAATGTAGTCCTTAATGCAGGTTAGCATTGCTCTTGCTGACTAAGAATTTTTCGTGTAACGCAATAACCCTCCTCATGGAATTAGGCACTATTCAAGATAAGAAAAGGTTGCAAAACCTATTCCTGTCTTGATATAAAATTATGTAGAGTAGATCTGCAAGAGACATGAAAAGGTCTTCTGGTTTGTCCTCAGGCAGAATCAATATTTGTGTCCCTTATGACAGATGTACATTCTTAATGATAGTGACTTCACTGTATCCCCAGGTTTCACTATGTTTATTTTTAGAAAGGTTTTCCTAACAACTATTCTGACTCTCTAGGGTAACTCAACTTATTGTTTCTTAACATGTCTGCCATGGCCACAGAGGATATATTACTCCCTCTTTATAACAGGGTAGGTTTTGTTTTTTACATCTTAACTATTGCCCTTACCCTTCCATCTTTTTTTGAGAGCATAATAACTCAAATTTTGACAAATTCTCCTTACCACAGTGATACCGCCAAAGTGCTTGACCACCTGATCCAAGCTGAGTCCTTACTCAACAAAAGCACCAGAAGATTAATTCTGCAGGCTGCATTCTGGCTTTTGTGTTCATACTAGTTGGACACTTAGCTTTTTAATAATTCATCAACTTATGTTTAATTTGATTTAGTTTAATTTCCAGATCTTTTCCAATGAGAACTGCCCTCTATGGTGTTACCCCAGGCATGTCCAGCCTGCAGCCTGGCAGAGCTTGCACTGCAACTGTCCCCTATTCCACACTAGGAAAGGGTGGGAAAGGCTCTTTCCCACCGAGCAGCCCAGCCTGGCCCTGGGCATACACTCATCATTCAGTAAGTCAGTGTGCTATTAAAGCTGTCTGGGCTGAAAGAAGAACACAGGAAGGGCTCAGTGCAGTGCTAACTCAAGTTATGGCAAATGATTTTATGCATTGTACGCATTGGCTAAACACAGCCCTGTGAACAGCAAAAAACATGCAGCCAGGATTTCCATTCTTACAAAGGAATTTGAGGTTATGTTTCAAGATTACTGGAAAAAATTATTATTTTTTTTTTATATATTTGTGGTTTTCTTTTCAGTTGACATAAATATCCTGCAGATTTTCAAATGGAATGCATTACATTGCAATCATCAATTCAAAGCAAATTTGATCACGTCTCTTTACCAGATTTTCATCAACCTCTCTTACCAGAGAAAAACAGCCCTCACTTCACAGTCATGCCTTATTCATGTCCTTGCTTTCTCATACTGTGTACATTTGTGAACAACTAGTTTGAAGGATGAAGCGAAGAGAAAAATTTCATCAAAAAATCTCTGATGAACTCCTTGAGAGCTCGCAAAGAATTGCAGCCACTGCCATTGTACCTGACTGAACCAGTTTCACAAAAACAAGGTCAAATATCCCTCTAGTTTTATGGTTTTTGTTGCTCTCTTTTCGTTTAAATGCTTTTGTAAAACTATTACCAGTTAAAATAAGTTTCATTACTTATATACATCAGCTATACTGTATATTTTTTGAGGACTGCTCCAAAAGTAATGTCTCCTATTTCATTATGTTGGCCCATGATATCAGATGTGGATGTTGGTCATACAGTAGAGGCTGAACCATCCTGACAATATCCCATTATATTTTGTTGCCATGTGACAAATGGCAGCAGAGAGGCAGTCTGACAAAATGGCATCTGACATGGAAGCCATGGAAGAAAAGGTATGACATTGAATTCTTCAATGTGGAAAATATTGCGCCCACTGACATTCATTGACACTTGGTGAACTTTTATAGACACCAAACAGTGGATGTGAGCACCATGAGGCCATGGGTGGCACGTTTCAGCAGTGATGAAAGTAAGTGTGGATCACCTTCAGTGGTGCAGGTTTTGATGAGTATGGATGGCATGTGGGCTCTTGTTCATAATTGGAAAAAATGCATAGCTAATGGTGGTGACTATGTTGAAAAGTGTTTTGTAGCTAAGAATTTGCTCTCTCAAACAGAGAAACTGTGCTCACTGTATCTGTTACAGCTTCCATGGAAATAATTAGGAGGCATTATTTTAGGAGTGCCCTATATATAAGCAGCTCAAGGCAAATTCTGTTCACACAGTGGGGCCTAGGCAAGCCAGAAAGTTGGACATCCATGTGTTACCCTATCCTGTATTTGTGCAATCAATTATTTCTGCCTACCACTTTGCATTTGTCCCTACTGGACTTAATCCTGTTGTTTTGTTTTTTTTTTTCAGAGATCTCTCCAATTTGTCAAGACCATTTGGGATTCTAATTCTGCTTCCCACATGTTCAGAATCCCCCATCTCCTGTCATATGCAAATTTATTGCATATCATATTATTCTCTCATCCAGATAATCCATGAGAATATTTAAAGCATTTAATCAAGATCAACTCCCAATAGAAAATTTGCAATACATTCAATTAAACAATAAGCTAGGCAAATATTCTCCAGATTCACTTTTCATTCAGCTTTGCATTTACTCTGAAGATTGAACAAGATTGTTTCTTTAGCTTTCCTATGAGAATATCATTCAAGAGAGTGCCAAGTCATAAGTAATACTGGAGCAGTGTGTCCCCCGTATTTGTGAACTTGTTACCTTGTCATAGCAGGAAGTTAGTTCACTTTGTCATAGTTTCCTCCTGTCAAATTATTTGCTATTCCCTCTCTGCAGGCTGTGTTCTAGCTGCCTATGAATATACAGGCTATTCATGTCACAATTTTTCTGAGACATTTTGGTGATTTTATCATACAGTATGCAACTGAAAATCAGGATTCTCAAGGTACAATTTAATTTTATGCAAAAAAAAAAAAAAAAAACTTTTGAATCCCTTACATCAAAACATATTCCTAAATATCACCATTGAAGAAGGTAACATCTTTAACAACAGCATCTGTTACAGCATCTGTAACAAGTCTTGAGTGAGTACAGAACTGCATATCATGCATAAATGGTGTATCTCATTGATCAGCACTAGTAGAACCATCTCTCTGTGCTGCTGATTTATGTCTCAATGTGTCATTCATTGAAATAAAGGCCCCCATAAAGTGTATGGATATCATGAGGTAGTGAATCAATTATGCTCATTCAGATCACACTCAAAGCACTTATGTCATATTGTTGACTCTTCAACCACCTGCTCTTGTCAAGGAGGTCTGGCACACAGGCTTTGAAGCATTCTTGATTTGCTCCAGTCATGCCATGTTCTGGTTATAAAAAAAAAAATCTGTTGTCATCATTTTCATATAGATATCCTTTGAATAGCCAGCAGTATCTGTAGAAGTGCATAAATGGGATGGGAAGGGTGCAGCAGACACATGGTCTCTATAGAGGAATATATGTTTTGTGCATGAGTCAGATGATATAGGCTATCTAAATATACATTTGTCAAATTAAAATCCAGTTAAAAGTGAAGTAGCACAACATCTCTGACCAGACTTTTTACTAAGATATGTGATCTATTTTTCACCTGAAGTGAAGTCAAGTGGAAGAGTAGGAGGCACTCAGAGATCAGAATCCAACAGAATTACCCTTGAAAATAAAGATGTTGAATTGTTAGACTATGCAAAAAACAAAGACACCTTAAACCAGGACAACTAATCCTGGTCAACTCTCCAGAACCCCATTAATCCTAACAATCGCTGGAGTAACCCTTTGCCCAGGTGTGGGCTTTCTCTGCTTTTAATAGGGGAAACAAGAGAAAAAGTGAACTGTTCATAAAAAGTCACATGAGAATAAAGATGAATTTGTAGATCACTTTTTCAATTAGCAAGACTCAATAAAGAATAACAAGAATTAATCAAGACAAACCCTGTTCATGCAGTGAGGCCCAGGCAAGCCAAAAAAAGTTTGACACCCATGATCAAGTTCAAGTCCTCTGCTATGAGCAGGATTGCCATTCACCAGGTCAGGTTGCCCAGTACCCCACCTGACTCAATCATGAACACTTCAGGGATGGGGAATCCACAGCTTTTCTGGGCAGCATGTTCCACTTGTTCACCACCCTCACTCTGAAGAATTTTCTCCTAATATCTAATTAAATCACCCCTCTTTCAGTTTGAAAATTTTTCCCCTTGCCCTTTAACTATTAGATCACATAATGTGTTGGTTTCCATCTTGTTTAAGAGCTGCATTTAGTTGCTGGAAGGTCACTTCACTCCTTCTGAAGACCTTACAGAGCTTTCTCTTCCGTAAGCTTAACAAGCCCAGCTCCCTCAGCCTCTCTTCATAGAAGTGGTGATGATCATCCTTTGGCCTCCTCTCGTCCTACTGTAAAACAATCCCACTTCTGATGATATTCTATGCTTTGTCTGCAAGGAATTATTCATCAATGGCGTTATGCTCTTCCTAATTTATCCAGAACTGCCAAATTTCTTTCCCCCGAGAATCTCATTCATTCTGGATTAAAAGTACTTTATGTAGAAATATTTTTCTACCTGAAAACATTTACCTAGAAACATTTTTCTTCCTGAATTCACAGAAGCAGAAAAAGGCGGAAAAAGCAGAAAAATACAGAGTAAGAGAAAATATACTGAAGGCTGAGATCAAACCTGTCTACTTGTGCTATTGTTTTACTAGACGTATATGAATTTCCAAATTCAATAAACATGGAACAGAAGCAAGTAAAGCTCTCAAACCTTGAATCAAAACTACTGAGGTATTTTAGGGATGTTCAAAGTATACATAACTTTGGGGGCTGTTAATTCTTCTATTCCAGAACAGAAGTTATCCTTTCCAGAAAAGAAATGACACAAAAAACCTTAGCACAACTACTAGTCCTGAGGATAACAGGCAAATGTCTTTCCACTTAGCCATGATTAATTAATATGGCTAATATTCCAGCATCTGTCTAATAAAATTCAGCAACTAGCACCACTAGGAAGTTGTAACCAGGAAATTTATTGCCATTCCTTCTCTCTCTCTATTACCTCATTGCAGACTTCTTGTAAAATGATGAGATGCAGTGGTCTGCATGAACTATCTGAAGATGCTATACCACTGAAAGATAAATGGGAAAGAATTGACAGATAACGAAGGACATACCTACTTTCTTATTAAGCACCTGCTACTATTAGAATGGAATAAGGCAACGGCTTCCTTTCCTTCCCACATCAAAACATATACTTGCAGGCAATTTCCTGGAATGGCACTTTTAACTAATGGGAAGGTATATTATAGGACAGAGAAGGAAACTATAAATGATAACAAGGTTTAAATTCACTGGCTCAGGATACCCCATAACCTGTTGGTAATCTAGTCACTCTGAGGAAATGGTGGCAAGATGATAATTACTAAACTGTTCCTCCAAAGGAGACACTATATGGTATACTCTAAGTAGAAATAAAAGAATACTATATTTTCTGTATTTTCATCATACATTGTTAAGTCACCACACTCCTATGCTCCATTCACTGTAATGAAGCTCAAAGTTGTATCTAAATGGGCAACACTTAACAGTGCATGTGCTTAGAGGAGTTTATCACAGCACAGATATCACTAGTTCCTGCTATATTCCAAATAATTTAACAAGAAAGAACACAGTGGTGAGAATAATATCAGAACTACAAAGAAATTTCCATGAGATTGATGCATTTGTTTCCATTGATTTCAGTAGGCAGTAAGGCAGGCTCCAGGCAACGTTATTGAACAGCAAAATTCCATCATTACTGATGAACATTCCAACAAGTTTACCAACAGTAGAAAAGGAAGGACCATATGAAAGAACACCACAAATCATTACAGGTCTCAACATGTTCTGGACCCATACTTCATCAAATGACATAGAAATACAGTGCTTATCACCTTCTTCCAGTCCTTAATGTCAATGGAGTGTCAACCAAATAACATGCATTTTAAGTGCAAATTTATTGAAGGCTTTTACCACAGTGAAAGCATTGTAAATACCTTTCTTTCTAAATGAAAGAAAATATTAAATAGGCAGATTATTAATATAGGCCAGTATTTCTCAGAATGCACATTCCAAATATAATGTAGAACTGCATGAAGCTCAAGTCTTGCATGTTTTTTAATGATTTTTTTTTTTCCAACTATAAAAAGAGCAATGCAACTGGGTCATACCAGTTTTAAATAGCAAATCACAGTGCAGTGATAAAGGCTGCTATACCTTAGGCTGTTAAAATTTGTCCAGAGTGAAAGCATGGTATGGTGTGTCAGAAAACTGGGAAAGTTCTACTTCACAGGCATCTATCTACACAATGGAAGATTTTATTGCCTTCAGTGAATATGCGGGTTGTTAGCACAAATCTCTTTGCCTGCTGTTATGTGAAGACACCTGCAAACAATGAGGTAAAAACAATACAAGGATACTCAGGCTTTGAGCACACACAGATGCCTGAGCTTTGTCTGCCTTCCAGTGGAATGCCCCAAGTCCTCTCCATTGTGAATCCCTCAGTCACTTTTCATTCCCTCTGGATCGCTGTTCCTTACCCTTAGCCAAATTTAGGTAACTTTAGCCCAGAACATGAATTGCCTTTCTGACAAGATCAAAATTATTCTCAATATTTCTGGTTCTTCTTATTTCTTTGCATGAGTTAAAAAGAGAGAGAGAGGGAGAGAGGGAGAGAGGGAGAGAGGGAGAGAGAAAGAGAGAAAGAAAGAGAGAAAGAGAGAAAGAGAGAGAGAGAGAGAGAGAGAGAGAGAGAGAGAGAGAGAGAAAGGAAGAAAGAAAGAAAGGAAGAAAGGAAGAAAGGAAGAAAGGAAGAAAGGAAGAAAGGAAGAAAGAAAGAAAGAAAGAAAGAAAGAAAGAAAGAAAGAAAGAAAGAAAGATGGTTGATTACTCCATTAACTCCTGTAAATTTTCTTCTTCCCATGGAGACAGATGAGGTTGTGGCAGATGGAATGAAAATCAAATGTTTTTGAGGTTTGTGCAGCCAGCCCCTCTTTCAGAAATCCAGAACAGCTAATCTTGAAAGGAAAATGAACACGTAATTCAAATCCAAATACCTGGTGTCACATGTGCAGTTTAAGCTATCGGCCATCAGTTCCAGTCTCAGTAAACCAATCTAGAAAACAGCTTTCTTTCCCATGCTCATTTCTTCTCTTAGTCTTTTCAGTTAAGTAGCTGTAAGGAGTAGTGGACACACACAGATACATTTCTGAGCTCCAGTACGATCCAGCAGATTAATCACAGATTTGGGATTTTAGTTACTTGATCATTAACACCTAGTGCATTTTCTGCAAAGGTTTTTTTTTTTCTTTTTTTTTACAAGCATCACATATCTTATTGAAAATAACCGAGAGCATCTGTGCATAAGAGATTGCTTGCAATTGAAGCAATTACTTTTTACACATCTATGCCAGAACAACAACCATTTGAATAATTAGATTCTTTTGTTGGCCAAAGAGCTCAGAGTTATCCATCTCTCCAGTTGCTGGCCTTTGGTGAAGGTGAGTTGCTCTGTTTTAAAACTTTTATGGGCTACAAGCTGACTCTTAGGACAAATGGCTCCCTTCTCAGATCAGAATCTGAGAATTATACTTGCAGTTGCCATGCCAACATGCTTTCTTTGCTCACACTTCGTTTTGCACTCTGAATGGCATGCCTAATAAAACAGCCAAGACTTTCCATTTTAGTCATCTCAAACGTACATCTGGACTCCATCCCAGATTCTAGGTTTCTTTAGGAAATATTCTAACTCAGTTAAAAATACCGCTCTCAACCATTTTAAGGTGGTTAGGCATAATCTCTCAGTAGCATGGAACTTGAACACAAAACGCTTTGATGGAGAATCACTATTCTGGTTTTGTGACATTGTGGAAGACATTATGTTAGATCTGTAGTGCAGAACATGAAGTTGTTTTCCATTAGGCAAGGTACCATCAGAAAATTTAGAAGGAAGAAAAAAAAGAAAAAGGGAACCTGAATCTAGCAAATAATCTATAGACAAAGATGAGCCAAAGAGAGAGCCTGATAATGTATGCCTTGTGGATACCTTGCTTCCCTGCAAAATTGTCTGAAGTATATCTTTGATGACAGTTTCAAAAGTTATCCGGCTAATCTTCATTGTGCTACCAAGATAACTTGTAGCACTGCCTTACTGCAGACACAACCTTGAGTCTTCCACTCTCAGTCCTTGCTCGTGGCAGGGCTAAGCTGCAGGAACATTCTCCCTGCTGCCTGGGGCCATCCAGTAGGCAAGGAACAGACACAGTTCACCTTGTGCCTTACAAAGCCTTGACCCAACCAAGGAAAACAAACAACAGGTTTTGAAGACACTGTAAACTTTGCCCTCACAGCTGGAGGCAGTGAGGAACTGGAAGCCAGCAACAGGGGATAGCCGAGAAGAAAACAAAGTGCTGAAGGTAGACAGCCGTAGCACAAAGAGCTCGTTCTGTGCCCATATTAAGAAGTCTGAGAGTCTCCTACTAGGGAAAAGAAACCAGTAAAGCATTCATTAAAATGAATATCACCTTGGGCAATTATTATTTATGGCAAGTCTTTATAAGCCATTACTCTTCAGATACATTCCAGTAAGTCCCCATGTACTTCCCACCTTTCTCCAGTCTGCTAACAGACCAAACATCCTGCAGCAAGTGCCAGTGTCATCATGCCACTCCATGGCAGCAGGCCGTTTATTACACATGTGTAGGTAGGATTAATTTACAGTTTGAAAATCTGCAGTTGAGGCCAGACTACTTAATTTTAGATTATCCAAAGGAAGAAAGTTACACAAATCAAAAGTAAAGCTGCATGTGCTCTACACGCTGTCTATTCAACAGTGCCAGTGGTTTTAAGAAGGATGAAACAAAACTGGAAAGCATTAATCTAAAATCTAAGACTGAATCTAAAATCCTTGTCACAAAATTCCTATGCATTTGATATCTAGATCTTCCTAAATTAAAAGGATTGGAAACAAAATATAAGAGAGACAATTGTTGACATAAATCAATCTCTTTTACTGATAGTGATTGCTGCTTTCCCAGAATTACTCCTACATTCAGGAATTCTTTTAGTTACAATAATAAAAATTGGGTGCCCTGAACATATCTTTAATGATGCAGAATGAGCAAGCATTCAACAAAATATGTAACCACTCTCATTGCTGGTTGGTTCAACAGCATCAAAGCTAGAAAGATTCTTTTTCAAAGATTTTCTCAGATCCTTATTTTCCGATATCATTGCTTGAAACCACTAATGCCAAGGAAATATTGTTATGGTCAGATATATCTCCATATATTCAGTCACTTACAGTATTAGTACAAGCAATAAAAAAAAAATTGTACCCAAACATGGGGTGATTAAACATATTGAGAGCAAGAAGCTGGAATGTACCTTCTTCAGCCATATGCTCTGTGATAGCTTCTGAGGAACAGTTTCTCTGGTGCTCTGGGCAATAGGCAGAAAATAAAGATGCTTTCAATCGTGCCATCTTACTCAATACGCCTTCTGCTTGGGCATACTTAGTCACAACTGTCAACTTGATAAAAGTTATTATTTTCCTTGAAACAACAACTGCTTTCAACATTGCAAAATGAAATTTTACTGGATTTTCTTTCATAGCACTGAATGTGAGCACAATGTCCTAGGCATAAATACAAAAGAGACTGCAATTACCTGGCAATATGGCATCAGCTCGAAGAACAGAAAGAAGTTTATTTTCACTTAATTATAGAATTGCACCTGCTTCGTGTTAATTTGACTGGGGGTAAGAGAACGGGAAGAGTTTACCTGCCTTTTTGTCACTTTCTTACATAAGGAAACACTTCGAAGATGTAAATTCATGGTTTTCTAGCGGCCTTTCCAGCAAATGTACTTTATAAGAGAGAGAATGTCATGTATTTTTTCAAGTTCAAAATGTGTTAAGTTTTAGTCTGGGGTACAACCTATAAAATTACCAAATTTAAGAGATTGGAGAGAGAGTACTTCTCATTATTTGATTAGCAGCAGTGGATGGGACATTCTTCCTTCAAGATACCTAAAATCTGGTGTTCTGTCTCCTCAGTATGCAAAAGTGCTGTCAGTCAGCCAGGCACGGTTACAATATAAGAATTACTCTTGATGTATGTTAATTGATCTCTATGTGTAAGAACTTAAGGATGTGTCAAGGATACGATGTACACTTCTGTTATATGGAAACCAGAGTCGATGTAACATAATACTGTAATGAATAAAATAAAGGAATTTCTATTTAGAGGGAGAGATACTTTAAGTTTCTATTTATAACTTGTTCAGTGGTTCAAACTTACTTTCCAGCCAATTTCTCATTTATTTATCACACAGCTATCTTCTCATACCCTGGTAAGGAAAAGCAGCAAAAACAGAAGTCTTGCAAATGCCTACAGCCATGGTGACAAACTTATGAAAACTGTCCAGAAAAGGAAAACAGCAAATTCTTTGGCAACTCTCATCATTACAGTTCTAGTCTGCATTAAACACAGCATATTTTTGGACGGAAGAGAGAAAGGTAGTAGCAGCTGAAATAGACAAAGCAGACCTCTGAGGAGATGATACTCATCACATGTCACTATGACCCACATCTTTGTCAACACCGGAGAAATGGGTTTACAATTTTGCTATGTGGAATGCACACTGAGATAAAGAGATAAATGAGGATGAATTTATGACAGTTTCTAACATTTCTACTTTTCCAGACACAGAAAAGCAATGTGAATGCACCATTTCAATAATCCCACAGCATTAACAGATTCAGTCATTTGTAAAGTATGAGTTGTGTAGCAGACAACCACTTCAGCATGTCACATGGCTCGCTGGCTACAGACAGCTGCTTTCCCTGTGTGTTCTCAATAGATTTCCTCTACTACACCTCCTGAAGTTACTTGAAAGAATTTAATATTCTCACTTCCTCCTAGGTAAATCACTTCTGTGTTTTTCCTCCTGGAGTTTATTGTCTTTCTCTGCATTGTGTTCAGATCGAGGTCAATGGTCCTGGGTTCTGCTTCCTCCCCAACGACCTCAGCCCCCCTCATCTCTTTTCCAGTCAGGAAAACCCGTGCGATGGTCAGCAGCAATGTGAAGGGCAGTGATTTCCTCAGTGCCTTCCCGCAGAGCCTGAGTCAGCAGTGCTCCTCATGAGCCTCAGTGCCCTAGCTCCCCAGTACCCTGGGGAAAACAGCTTCGTGTCTGCTGTCTCCTTCCAGAGAAATCCAGTAATTTCTAATCCAATTCTTAACTCTAGCAGAATGCACTTCTTCACAGAGTGTTAAGCACTATTCTGGCAAATCTGCTTCACATCTTAACCTGAGTTTCTGTCAAGGTACTGAAGTACGATACATAAATGTTCATAAGTCTAACCTTAACTGAATGTCAATCCAGACTGCAATCAAAATATAATTTTGCATTCATTTAATAAGTTTTTTTGCTTTAATGCTTTTGCTTGATAATCTTTCTAAACGTTTGGGTTGACCCAGCTTTCAAAATAGTTCCTGTTATCAAAATATGTCATTCTTACACAGTTTTAAATTAGTACTCCATCCTTACCATGCACATAAAATACTGCTCTAAAAGTAAGAAGATTTATTTTACAACTACAAATCTAAGTTTTCAAAACTGAGCATTGATTCTAGTTTCTGATTATCAATATGAGCCAGTTTGCAGCTTCCAAAAAGTGAGCATTCAGTTCTCTGATATCTTATGGAGTTATTGCATCAGTAGTATATGAGCTTTGATCAGTGGAACCTTCTGAGTACAAAATCCACCCTGAAGCTGGTGCTTGATGGACTTTATCCTGAAAATTTATTTCTGCATTTCCTGTCTTTAAAAGATTTTCATTTGTTTATTGTGATTTCTCTCTTTTTTTTTTTTTTTTTATTTTTTAAAATTTATTAAACACCCAATAATAGACAAAAAAAAAAAAAAAAAAAAGCCCCACAGGACAAAGTACACTCTTATTATCAGGCAGGAACACATTAGTAGCTTCAGGTGTCCACAGTAAAAATTAAAGAGAAATAATAGTGTAGTGGCAGAAGGTAATTTTTAGTCAGCCTGAAAGCTCTACCCAGGATACTCAGGTCACAGCAATCTCCTGCCTCTTAGGATTCCTGGAGTTCAAGATATTTAACTGTCCATTTGTGATAGAAAGGATAGTCTGAGATACAGCATATGTCTGTACTAATGAGCACACAGTTAAAGAACCTTTGAGGCACCCCTGTGGAAAGCATGAGATGTGAATGTTACTCAAATGTAAGAACAAGACTGGTTGACAAGTGAAATGTGGACAACTGCTGCAAGAGGCAGACAATTCTCATGCAGAGCTGATCAGTGGAAAATGTCTCTTCTCCTCCTAGCACAACTTCTGCAGAGACAGACAAGAGCATTCTAGCTTCAAAGCTCCACTTCTATTTACAGCCATGTAATTTACACTGATCAGACAACCAAATGGTAAACCATTAACTGAGGATACCTGCCTTCAATTTCCTCAGTTATGCTTGCATCTTCAGTGGAGCCATCATATGGGAATATTATGCTACAGGTAATCTGCTCTAAGAGGGGGCCATACAGTCTCAGCCCAGATAGCAACTCCTGTGCCATCTAGAAGCAGCTTCATCCCTGGCAATGGGATCTCCAGCAGCCAGAACCCTCAGACAATACATACCTGCTGAATGAAATGCCAAACAAAGAACCACACCTGGAATCCTTCCTTTCTTTAAAGTGCAGAGCATCTTAAACACAGCTAGTGCTAATATTACCATTCACCTTATCTACAGCCCAGAATACAGAAGGCTTCTACAGGAAACAGGCAACAACCAGCTTTGGTAGTTCTTATCTGAGGTGAAAGATGTGGCTTTGACCATTTAAGCAGGAGCTCCAATGCAGCTAACAGCTATCATCACAACCCAGGATTCTACAAGTGGCTGCAGCTGCTGGCTTGTGTGCTCAACAGACTACTGCTCCCACAAACAGACCTACCAAACCTAGTTCTTCAGGAAATGTCAACTCAGAAAACCATTCTGTGACTTCTATTAATGCTTTAGTGCCAGGACACTCAGTCTTACCAAAATAATATCACTTCTGAATAAAAGACAGTGCAACGTAAAGAAGTTAACGACAAAATCGTATGCCTCTCTGGGCTTTCAGAAACCACCAAGGTTAAAGTCGGTCTTATGGGCTCCTAACCTAAATTGAAATGTTAGCATCTGAATTTCACTTTAGAAACTTGATCCCTCTGTTTTGACCAGGACAGACAAGTCTGACTATAGACAAGATCTGCACCTGTATGGGTAAATTAAACAAAACACCAAATGCCTTTCCTGTTCAAATTGTAGAGCATCACTGACACAGTTTCAGTGTGTGCCATTTAGCATTCAGGAGAGTGCTAGGTTTCAGTTAATTCTTCTTCACAGCTCAGGAGATAGTATAGGCAAGAGACTGCTCCCAGAAGACAAGGGTTTGTCTGGAGTATAGGAGAGTTCATTAGTGTGGGCATAGGTAATTCCAGTTGCAAATACTTGCAGAAAGCTTAATTCACTAACATGGCAGCAAGCACCGGATACAGAAGTTTTTTGATGCTTCAGCATATTATCTTCCACCATTCTTGAAGACAGCAAAGGAAAGAGAAAAAATATATAATATTACACAAAGGAAGCTGTTTGTCCTGTATTAGGAACCTTCCATTCT
The DNA here is from genome assembly GCF_019238085.1 of Lagopus leucura. Classification (NCBI taxonomy): domain Eukaryota; kingdom Metazoa; phylum Chordata; class Aves; order Galliformes; family Phasianidae; genus Lagopus; species Lagopus leucura. The sequence goes on along the minus strand of NW_024962252.1, from coordinate 78,938,488 downwards.
TGGAGAAAAATACATATATAAATTTGCTAATCACAGAACATACGATCTTCTTATGTTATAGAATTACGCTTGTGAAATGGAAACACAGCCTCACAGGTGATAAATAGCCAGGGAGAGTGCTCACCAGGCTGATTATAAATATGTGTACAGATAGCTCAGGGACTCTGAGGATTGAAATCATGAGATACTCCACATGGCAACGTGGTTATTTAAATATATCCTCTTCCACTGGGAGTTCAGCCATTATTCAAAGAGAGGAAGCATATTCATTCCTGAGAGCTCCAGACATGGGACAGTTATGAAAAGTTTTCTGCACAAATGAAGCAAACGTGGCATCCCACAGGGCGACCAAACGGCAGCTTCTGTCACAGTCTCAAAACCAACTGTACCTGAATGGAGACTGGAAGGTAGCTGAGTTCACAGAGTGTGGCATTTACTCGTTTGTCGCTGTCTCTTGAGTGTTACTTCTGCAAGTTTTTTTTACTTATAGATAAAGTTGATAGCATGAAAACAATTAGATTAACATATAAACAGTTGAGCTTATTAATGCTATTAAAATGAAAATTCAAGGAAACTGCAGCCATTTCTATAGCTGTTTTGGAAAGTTGCACTTTGGCAGAACATGTTGGATTGTCATTCTAAATGCTTGCACTTCCCATGCTGGTTTCCTGAGGAAGGGTTTGTGAACAGACTTGTTTATTTATTACAGCTTTTTTTTTTTTTTTTTTTTACCCCTCTTAACTGTAGCTGTGGATTCCCCAGCCTTGTGAAAGCAGTCATTAGTTGCCTTGTTTGACCAGGAGAAATGTAAAGAAACTGGCACTTGTCCAGAGAGTTCCTGGAATCTTCTCCAAACTTTGCGTAAGAGCTTAATAAAATCAAATTTAATTGAATTTAATGTATGATCTGTTACTAGACCATAAGTATTTATTTATTTTTTTTAACAGAAGGTAAAAGGAGTGCAACTGTGCTTATTGTTTCAAAGTACAATGGCCGATCTGAATGTCAATTTATTATGTTGGCCCATGACTTCAGAGGTGGATGTTGGTAGTATGGCAATAAAGGCTGAATCTTTCCACCAATATTGTTACGCTTTGTCACTGTACAACAGGTGGCAGCAGAGGGGCAATCTGACAGAATGGTGTCTGACATGGAAATGTGGATGAAGCAAAGGTATGTCATTGAACTCCTCCATGCAGAAAAAAAATGGTACATATTGATATTCACTGACACTTGTTGAACGTTTATGGAGACCAAACAGTGGATGTGAACACAGTAAGGCAGTGTCTGCTATGTTTCAGCAGTGGCAACTGCAGTATGAAGGACAAGCCATGTTCTGGGTGGCCACTCCATCAAAGAAAAAAGTTCAAGACGCAGCCTCTAGGTAAAGTGATACAGACTGTGTTATGGGATAGGAAAGGGATGATCCTACTGGATTTCCTGGAATCCAGACAAACCATCAATTTTGACCACTACGTTGTGACACTGACTAAACTGAAGGCTTGAACTTCCAGAGTTAGACCAGAGAATAGGACAATCTTTCTCTTGCAACACTGTAACACCAAGCCCCATGCCAGTTTGAAGACTTTGGAGCACACTTCAAGTATTCTTTAGATCATCCTAACACATCTACCGTACAGTCCAGATTTGGCGCCTTCTGACTTCCACCGGTTTGAACCAATGAAAGATGGACTGCAAGAGAAACATTTTCCTAGCAACATCATCATCGTAGCAGCTGTTGAACAATGGGTCACCTCTGCTGTTAGAGACTTTCACAAGCACAGCATGCAGGATCTTGCACAGCTAGTGACTATTTGCTCCTTCAAATAGTGTTATTGTGTTCTTTGTAGCTGTTGTGGCTTCCATAAAACTAAAAAAAAACCATTATTTTCAGAGTGACCTAACTAAATCAAACCCAGATGAAGTTGAGATGGGACTTGCTAAGGTGGATCATCCCTCCATCTGCAGTAAGACTCTAAGGAGCAGATCTTGTCTTCTAAAAAAGAGAACTGGAGGAAAACAACATCAGCTACATCTCATATGCCCAAGGCTATTTTTAAGGCAAGTTTCATGGCTCTGCCAGCCTAAGGCTGCTATAAACTCCCACAAAAACAATGGACAGTCTCAGCACATACGACCTGCTGCCCCACAGGGGTTAACCTTTTTTCCTGCCCCTCCCCCCATCTGAAAAACAGAAAGCTACCTATTCTTGCATGTTTTTAAAACAGACGCTCCTATACAAATGCCACTACCTTTTGAGAAAGACATACAGAGCAAACACCTAATGGATTTTAGTCACGCTATTTAATACACTGTTAGAAGAAGAGCAGATGTTACAGCAAAAAGCTCATTATGAAGCCAGTACAGTATAAGACATAGTAAAGCACTACCTCTTCAGTAGACATTTTTGCACTTGGCACTGAACATGTGAAGCTTAACAAAATACTACCTTTCATAGAATAAAAGTCCTCTTTATAGAAAATTATGTCCTTGACAACAACATTCATCATTTTCTGAACCAAAGCCTGCAATTCTGTTGTGATTTTCAGCCACATCCACCACATTGACATCTGGTCAACCATTGGTCACCCCTTCAAAGTGCTGCATGCAGCACAACCATCTGAACTCTATTGTTCTAATTATTGACTTATGATTATGGAGTTCTCCTGTGTTATTACATTTTTATGAGCAAGAGCAAGCCAAAGTGCTATTTATAGTTTCAGCTGGCTGGGAGGACTTCGCCAATTTTGTTGTTACTGACGTTACAGCCCTTCCTTTTGCTTTGGGATATCACTAGCTACGAAAAAGTTGTGAGGAAGCTTTGTTTGATAGAGAAATAACTTCTATTTGTCCACCTTCTCAAGAAATCAGAATAAGCTGACATCAGTCCACTACTGCATGCTGTGGTATACTAGCATACTGCCTGATACTAGATTCAGTTTAAGATTCTGTTCTTCAGCACAAATCAAGGTCTGGGCCTTGTACAATTTGTGTACTACCTTGCTTGACAGCTTACCATGACCTAGCATGACAGCTGTGGTCATCGGTAATCACTGCCAAAAGGGAGGATCATAGGAATGGGTGGAAAGGAAATCAGACATTCCTGGCAGCTGGCCCACAGCTCTGAAGCTTCCTTTCACCAAACATCAGACTGAAAACAGATTGCAGCTTGCTGAACAGAAAAGTATGGTCTTCCACTTTTCAATCACTTTTCCTTAGTGCAACATACAAATGTCTTCCTTTACCTGACAAAAAAAAGGAGAAAAGGCAAAGGGAAAAACATGTGTTCATCCAGCAGAGTGAGAACAAAGGGACAGAGAATGCTCTGGCTCTCTGGCTTGTTACTGTCATTTTTGTTAGCAAGGGTAGATTAGACAGAGAATGATGGCCCTTGGAAAATAAAACAGAGAAGTGTTTACCATATAATAAAGAGATATAAACAGTTGCATAACACAGAAAATTTTAGGCTTTTTTTTTTTTAATGAGTATACTACACAGAAAATATATTACAGTAGACTTTAATATTAGCTTTAACTATTAAAGTTTCATAATTTCAGTGACTACCTACAACTCAATTCCTCTTGAGTGCTTGATTGTCTCTACCTCTAAGGAAAATTACCCATTTTGTTTTCTCATAAATAAATCATGTTAACCCAACTAAGTTGTACAGTACTTAGTTCCATAAATTCTTCTCCGAGAAATGCAAAACAGGTTCTGCTTGCTTGGCTAAATTGCATCTTTTCTAGATGCAGATGGAAGAGAAAGTAAAAAAGAGGGACAACTACCAACAGGGATTATGAAATAATATGGTGTACAAACCCATTGATACGAAAACAAATAAGTAAGATTTAGTGGCTAAGTCCACTGTGGTAGAACTCCAAAGTTCAAGAATTTCCCTGGTTTTCTGGCCTGCCTATAATTTCAAAACAGTCTTGTGAAATCCTCCAGCTATTTGCTCCAGCTGAGTCTGCTTAATTAGAATTCCTGAGCACTTACACATATTTCCTTAACAGCTATTGATACAAATAGTCACTTCAGGAGACAACAGAATATGTAACAAAGACTCTTTTTAACAAAATAGTAGTTATTATAAAACGGAAAGACAAAAGCAATAATAAGACCTCTCCAACAGACATTTGTCAAACCAGGTGCAATCAAGAACATCCCAGAGTTTCTGAGGTTATATTCTCAGGCAGTTTAAAACCCTTTCTCTAACCCCACCGTCACTGCTTTTTCAAGTGAACAAACATGCAAAGACATCTTAAGCACTGTGGCAGTGTTGACTTGGAGCATTGTTAATTTCTACCAAAAGGCTGCGGGAAGCATGGTAAAATGATAAAAGGTTTCACTTATTAATCTGTGATGAAAACCAGGCTTCTGTTGATGGAGAGAATGGGGGAAGGGTAAAGATAAGTTTGCCTGTTTAACGCTTGACTCAGATTTTATTTTTTTTTAAGCAAGCAGCTGAGCGCATTGCTTCTGGCTGTGTCTTTCTGTAGGTTGCGGGTTGCCAGTGTTCACAAAGCACAAGTTATGTAATGCTCTCCTATCAGGAGACTGAGTTTAAAAACATCTCATGAAGTCTCATGCTGTTCTTGCTGGAATAATTGTTCCTGATAATGAAAAGTATATATCACCCTGATTCCACTGCCTCAGCCTCTCCAACAACATCATTTTCTGCTTTCCCTCAAACTTCTCTCCCCTCTCTCTCCACCACAATGATCTTTGCTCATTTCTTAAGGATACCATCCGCTTCCCTAAACCCTTTCACTGCCTGTTGTCAGAGAAAAAGAAAAAAAAGGGAGGACATGCAGGTTTTTCCTTCCCTGTGCTTCCAAAACAGACTGTTTTTCCTTGTGTATCATTAAAATAAATTCTCATGTTTTTTTTTGTGATCAAAATAAATGCTAGATTTATAATTAAAGTTATATCCGTCACATTGACATTGTATTGACAGAGTACCTTTTCTGACCAAATTTTCAGAGCAAAGACAGACTTCACAGCAACCTGCATCCCAGAAACATATTCACCTCTGATGGAAACATTTGAGGTACTTTTCAGGAAAATTCTGCAACTTCTCACAGAAATAATTACTGGATGACTTATGGAGTACAGAATTGCATTTGCAGTCACTCTGATATCATTAAAATCAATCAGGTACAGATGAGAGCATGTAATTATTTAAAGTACCTTGAGTAGAGAACATAAAGTAGAAAACAGGAAGGACAACTCTCTCTTCCAATATGTATTCAATGTTTTTATGCCAGTACAAGAACATAAAAAAATATTATTCAATATATTTCAGCACATAAATAACAGCAGTTTTCTTTGATGATAAAATTTAAATAGACGAAATTGAAAATTTTCTAAAAATCACATTGCAGTATGACTCAGAATTAGTATAAACTGCGTGCATTACTTTTCTCATCAAAATTCAGGTTTAAACTTCAGCTACTATTAAGCTATACTTTCCTCACCAGTCTGTCTCCAGCTTAGTTGTGACTACAGTTAACAAGCAGCTCATTCTTTAAAGAAGAGTGAAATGTGATTCATATCATTGTGCCTAAGCAAACATGAAACTTAGGCCAAAGTATCTTTAGGAGATCTGACCCATGACAGCCAGTAAAAAGGATTCCCATTTCTTTCAACAGACTTCCACGCAGATGTTTGGAGCAAGGATATCTGGGAAATATGTGTTTAAAGTAATGATTTACAAGGTACTGGAAAAGAGTACTGATAGAAACCTTCAAAGCACAATTAGATAGATTTACAGATAAAATATCTGTATGTAAATCTCTGTGGATTTCACCATGTATGTTGAAATAAAGGAGATGAAAGGGGAAGAATATGAAAGTTACTTCTAAAACTACTTCTAAAAGTTTTGTTATTCTTTCACACAGGTGATTTTTAAAGAGCTTAACTGTTTTAAAGTCATTTTTATTCAAGTATACTACCTTAAATTTCAGGGGTTTTATTTGTCCTTACTATTTAGTTTCCTTTAAAGTTAAAAGTGAGTCCTAGAAATAAGGGAATGGAAAGTTGTCAGACCCTGTTTATCTCAAATTCAGTCTTCAACTCTCATTAGACCTAGCTCACAAGAACTCTTGTTCCATTATTTTGTGGTCTGAAAGGCCTCAAGCCATGTACATGGAGGAAAAACACTTTCTATTTCAATGAAGGGAATACATAAAATTACTATTGAACATGGGAGGATAGACCTTAGTTAAGGTTCTTTTCACTGAACTTGAACAGCTCCAAATATGAGTTATTCTTGCAATGAAACTAACTGATGAATTTATGCCTGTCAGAAGGAAAGAAAGATTGATTATCTTTCCAGTTAAAGTGAGAATCAGTGTCAGACCTCAAGCGCTCCAGGTTCAAGTTCCTTGCTACAAGAAATACCTTAGAAATGAAGAAAACCACAGCAACCAAAAGTTCCCACAGTTACTCAGACCACAAATCATACAAGCAATTAAAAATTTCCAATCCTACTTCTGTGAGTTATGGGTGAAATCCAGATAACACTGCTTAAATGACCTAGGGACACAAGGCTAAACAAGCTCTGCTTCAATTTCTGTAACTATAGGCTATCCATACTAATCTCTTTTTAAAATGCCTAGAATTTTTCAGATCAGAACAGTTACAAAGATGTACTGCTTCTGGATTTCTGCCTAAAAAAATCAAACATAGTTCATAGATTCAAACATGGTTCAAAAACTATGTCATCCCAATCTAGTGCTCTGAGAAAAATGAATAAAAAACATGGCAAGTGTCAGCTTGCTGCTTCATGCAAAAGCACTGAATGAAACAAGTAAAAGCAGCAGCTGGATAAGCAAAGAATAGAAATTCTGATTTGTGTGGCTTACAGTCAATGAACATCACAACATAAGCAAAATAAAATATTTATTGCTACAAGGGTTTGCATAATTGGATTTCTTTTCTCCCTCTAGCATATTAAACTTCAAAATATTAATGAGTCATTTATGTTGCACATGCTTTGCTAAATAATGCCAATTGTGTATGAATCTACACAAAAGAGCAATTTGCTGAAGATTTTTTTGGCTTTGCAAGATACAAAAACATACAAACAGTGCTAATTCATGTACTGGAAAGCACTAGCAGATTCTTCAAGCACTAAGTGCTAATTCTTAAATATATTTTGAACAAATTCTTGATTCGCTAAAAGAATTCCAATACAATGTTAGCTAAGACTTGAAAAATTGCCTGGTACCCTTGAATTACCCTGAATTTAAATAGGTACATAGTAACATATCTTGGCCTAGTGATATTGACACTACTACCAAACACAAGTCACGTCATTGACAAACTGGAGTGAGAAGAAAAAATGAAATACTGTCATAGAAAACAGAAATTAACAAACCTAGATGCTGACGTGTAAGAAAGCCAGTTATGACTCCACAATCCAGTTTGGTCTGATGATAGATGGACCGCATAGGCAACATTTTCCTAGCAACGATGCCATCATAGCAGCTGTGAAACAGCTCTCCACTGGAGTAGATATTTACTAGCACGGCATGTAGGTGCTTGTTTATTGACAGCAAAACTCCATATCTAATGGTGGTGACTGTGTTGAAAAAGACTGTTTTGTAGCTTAGAATGTGCTGTATCAAATAACGTCATTGTGCTCTTCATAGCTATTGCGATTTCCAGGGAAATAAATAGAAGGCACTACTTTCACAAACTAGCGCACAAAGAATTTAAGAAACCTTTGTGTCTAGTGATAAGAACAATAGTGAAAATAGCTTTTTTTCACAAGTTTGTTACACCCAGTATTTCAGCCACTGACATGTTAGGGCTTGCTGCAAGAATTTTCATCACAACAGCACATATACTAAGTCTTATTCCTGATAAAGTTTCAGTCCTACTTTCTGAAACAGAAGAATTTCACTAAAGTGTCTTCTTCTAAACTGAGGTTTTTGCAAATTGAGAAAGTAGCAATAGAGAATTATCACAAATTCTGTGACTCAATTTATATTCCATGTTAATCACATCAATTTCATGTAGCTATTCAATAAATTATAATGTACTGTTGTATTTGCATGCATGTTAATTAGAGAAGTCTCCTTTTTCATTCAGGACTATACTGAAGTCCTTCTGCATTTCTCAGAAATATGTGCCAAAATAATTTCATTGGTATCTATCAGTTCCCCCCTCTTTGAATATGACTCCATTTAAGAGTGTGAGAAGGAATAGTGGAATCTAACTTTCTTTGAATGATATGGCTGTCTTTGTAGGAAAGACCTTATCTACTTTTACCCATGTAAAAGTTGGGTAGCCTCCACAAAATCTTGTCAAAGATTTATCCACATTATTCAAGAGATTATTCAAGAGAGAAAATTAGGGACTATCAGAGAGCAATCATCTCATCCCAAGTTTAGGTCTCTCATATATCTCAGATGAATCACTCTGGACACAGGCTGTTTTCTATCAATGGTTTTTAAAAAGAAGTAAATGACTCGTGCATCTAAAGTCAAATGTAGACCATTAAGAGACGGTGAAACACATTTTACCTCTACTATCAGGTATCCACTTTGGATCAGGCTACATTATACTGCGCCATGGACTTTCATTGGCTATGGTGAGAAAACCAACACTAAGTCCCCACCCATTATTACGAAACAACTTATTGATGCCAGTGCCTTCTATTAAGAATATTAAATATAACAGTCCTTATGGCATGGTGATTCATGAAATTATATTGTTTATAGCATCACAAACAAAGGAAAATATGTAGTTTCCAAAATAAACTCTGAAGTAGAGCAATATTGGAGAAGTTTGTAAGATTCCAAGTAGTTAATAATAAACAGGATAAAACAGCATGTCCATATGCTGGCAGGACAACGCCTCATGAATCATACACCTACTGTGAACAAATATTTGTTGGAGGGTTTTGTTGGGGTTTTTTGATGTGTCATACTGCATTCATAGGATGACATCTGAGAAGAGAACATGAGCAATGAAAGAATAAATGTTTTGGATTTTGGTAATAGCCATCTTTTAACCCTTGACTGAATCTGCTCCAAAACCATCCAGTAGTAATCCTGCCTGGTTGCAGTCCCATCACAGAGCCAACCAAGAAATAAGAGAATGAACTAATGAATTAGTAATTTAAAGTAATAATCTGGGCACTGAGATTCATAACAAGTGATGGAGAATTTCACAGCCAGCATCAGCCTCACTAATTGTCTTTCCAAATAATCTAATGATTTTGTGATTGGTAACAGAGAGGCACAAACATTGTTAGATAAGAGACAACTATCTGACTTTTGGCCACAATGCATCTCACCCCTTCCCTGTAGCATTCAAAACATTTTAACTCTATGAATTAAATTTTACTCAATGAGAACATGGAGTCTCAAAACATCTTGATAAAAATGAAACAGCTAGCTCAGGCACTGGACAAATCAGATCTCCCAAGTTGTTTTTTTGTTTGTTTTTTTTTTTTTTCCTCCATTCTATGCTTCTATTGGCAGAAAAATGCTACAGAAGACATTTAACTTATTTTTCTTACTAAAAATATGGTTTTTGCTATACCATATATTATATTTTTAAATTAATATTTTAAATACTTTAAATTGTCTTAAGTCCTATTTAACATAAATATGACAAATTGCTGTAGATGTCTCTGTTCATTGCAGGGAGTTGAACTAGACGATCCTTAAGGGTCCCTTCCAATTCAAACAATTCTACGATTCTATGTTATCACAACCTGCACTGAAAAGGTTGGAAAATGCTGTAATTAAATCACCAGTAAGCAAAGGAATTTTACTCATAACACCATATCTGAAGGAAAAATGGTGGTTATAACAGTGCGAATATTAGGAAGTAAAAGGCTACTGTAAACATGGTCTGAGGAGGCTGTTCACATTCAAAACCAGGGAAAGATCTTTCTCTTGGGACTCCAGCTGGCTATTCCTCACTGCATTTCCTGTCTGAATAGGAGCGGTCACTGCCTGTGAAGCCAGTTAACAGACACAGTATTGCAGGCAAATGGACAGGGCATCACAAATTACAACTAGAGAAAGGAAATAGCTCCAATTGCTAGGACTATTGCGAATAGCAGGGGGAAGAGCTTGAGTAAAGGCAAGGAAGAGATGACAAACTCCCTATCGGTGCCTTGTAGAAGAGGCCTGCACTGAAGCACCTACCTCTGGTGACCACATGACACAACTGGTACACTGAACAGCAAGATCGTGCTCATTTAAATCAGTCAGATTCAAATCAGAATCTCTTTCCTAGGCATTTTATCTATACCCTTTCTGAAGGAATGGAGAGAGAATATCAAATAGTTCTTCCTAAATTATCTAGGAGAAGCGGAAACACAGACTTTCCACAAATGCTACAGAACAAAGGAGGCATGGCCACTAGAAGACTACAGAAGTGGTTGAATCCATCTGGAAGAAGACATCCTCACGTATGCCCACAATCAGATGAAAAAACTCAAGGAAGAAAGAACAAAGGACACCTAGGAATGACTGCAGACAGCCAATTATGCAACAGCTTGCAACACAGCTGCAAAGATCAGTACAACTTCATGTTGCACGCACATATGCATCGTGAGATAGTGCAGAATGGACATTTTAACAGTCCAATTTTACACAGTTTCCATATGATCCCTCATGGAATACTCCAGCCATTTGAGCATCAGATTACCAGATCCATATGATGAGAACTGGGGAAGTTTCTGAGCTGGGTAATGCTTATTTAATTTCCTGTATAAACACATTTAGAGAACATCCAAGAGCTCTCACAGAAAGGACTGTAAACAGCAGCCTGATAGTATTTGCAATGTAAACATGGAGAATGGAAGCCAAATATAAATGTATGCACAGAAAAGTAATACACTTACTGAGAAAAAGAAAAATCTTGAACAAAAATAATTAAGTTGCAGAATAGGATTTAAAAAATACAAAGGAATCTTAATTTTATGAAACTCCACTAGAAGAACAGAAGACCACAGAAATTTCATAGACCATTTCAAAAGTATGAACACAGGTTTCATGAGGTGAAATCTAAGGAAAGTAAGGATAGTCACAAACACAAAGAAGAGAGTCACAAGAAGCTTGTCTGTATTTTTCTTTTGCAGACTCCACTGGGGCTGTTTGCCAGAAAAGTGTAGAAACACCCAAACTCCAGACAGGATATGCTGGCACCCCACAACAAGGTGTCATTAACCAAACATTCTGCAGTTTCTTCAGAGAAATAAGGAACTTCGTAGATCTCAAGTTTAGGTTTCTTACTGTTTTAATTCTTTTTGGTTTTTTTCTTTTTTTTTTCTTCTCTCTGCATCCTGCAAGCAAGAATTTCTCCCTGTCCTAGATGGATGAAGCCTTAAGAAATGAAGTGACATAGGCATAGGCATGTTAGAAGCAGCAGATAGAAATCAGTCACTGCATTCAACACATCAGCTGACTAATTGTACCTGAAGAACCAACTTATCCAGTATAGTGATCTATGGAGTCTGTGTTATAGTTCAACTGTTGTCACAGCAAAATACAGCATATTATCTACTTTGTCTTTAACAAGGTGTGTTTCTGTAACAAGAAATATGTATGTACCTCTAGTCCATCTACACAACTGTACTCAACAGTTACTGTTTGTCAGCAGGCTTCTCTAACCACAGAGAAGAGATAGAAGAATTCTTCTAAATGCTGTGTGGTTCTGGTTTCCCAAAATTTTTGACCTTCTTTTTTTCTAGGAGAGGAAAAAGAAAAAGAAAAAGAAAAAGAAAAAGAAAAAGAAAAAGAAAA
>NW_024962252.1:78901596-78926707 GCF_019238085.1 Lagopus leucura | reverse complement strand
AAAAAGAAAAAGAAAAAGAAAAAGAAAAAGAAAAAGAAAAAGAAAAAAAAAGAAAAAAGAAAAAAGAAAAAGCAACAAAACTTTCCCCTGCCTCCCCACTGCCTTCCGGCTGGCAGACATTAGGAAAGAGCTATGTTTGTTTTCATGGTAAATGAGAGGCTGGGGCAGCACAAGAGTGATCTCACAGTTTCCAGCTGTAGTATTTGATTTCTTTACAACTGCACATATGTAGGTACTCATCTAGCCTAGTAAAAACAATATGCCTAAAAATCTCAGAGCTCAAAAAGGGTTGAAGCAACAACAGCTTGGTTCTCTACAAGAAAGCAAATATCCCCGCTATGACACGAAGGTCACCTGAGTGAAAACTGTTGAACACAACGGCTTAGTTCCAACATCCACATCTTCAAAAGCATCATCTTTTCAAAAGCATTGAAGGTCTGAGATCTTATAGTGAAAGTTAGGATTTTAAGTCACCTGTTTTATAGAGCCAAATAACATAATGTCAAGGTCCACTTAAAAAATGTAAATATATGTATTTTATTACTACAGTATCTTGGATAGTTTTGCTTCCCCCATGCACAAAACTCTCCAACTGAGATTTAGAAAGAAGCACATGCTTCAGGAGCACTCTGACATTCTGTTTCATTCTCTCATCCTAGTGGCTGGGAGCCTGGCTGTTCTGGGGCCCTGAGGAGCTGGGCCCAAGCCTTCCAACTCACTGATGCAGACTGGAAAACTTAAGAGCTCCCGTTTCCAGGCAAGACTCCTAGGTCCCAAACTATGGCAGCTCGCAGGCAGACTGGCTTGGTGTAGGCAGTGTTGCACACAATTGAAAGGGTTTCCTTAGAAAAAGGCAAATTTCTTTAGCAAGCCTTTTTTGCTTTTATTGGCAGATCAAAGCTGACACTTAGCAGTACACTTCGTTTCATCCTGTTCAGTTTTCTAACAGAAGATGTTTTGTGAGGGAAGTCTCTGGATAGCTCTAGCTGTGTAGTCTTACCTTAAAAACAGATTTTTTGTTTTATTTCAAGACTGGTAGCACAGTAATGATCACTTGTAAGCAATACTATAACTAGTGTGGTGAGTCCTACTCTTAGTCTGGAAGTTATTGGACAAACCTGAGTTTTGCTTGTATTTCCTTGAGAAAGCCTGGACAGAGTTGGTGTGTGGTCCAAAGCCTACCAGTGAGAAAGTTCACATGGCAGATACTAAGAGCTATGGACCCAGTGGCCTGAGTATTTCCAATCCTGGCATTAGCTTCCTTTATTCACCATGCATTTCAAGTCAGTGGGAATGGTTTCCACCCTGCTCTGGCATAGATTCTTGCAAATGAAATGACGATTGAAGTACTCACATTTCTTTCAAATATCAGGAACCTTATTTCAATTTGAGTTTTGGAAAAGACTTGGGAAATCCTAATTACTCTAACTGGTTCATACCAGGACAAGCACAGAGAGAAGAAAAACAAGGCTCTTCTCCTCTTGTTGCAAGAGAACAAAGCAGATCTAAAGCTGAAGATAAAAGAAATGGAGGTTACGTGGTGTATCTGCCTTGATGTGCCTCAGCAAGAGGTAATATTGCACCACTTTATTGCTCCCCCTCAGCTAGACTTATTTTGAACCCCCAAGATGGAGAAACTCTGGATTAGACCCGTTGGAGATTAGCTCCTCCATAACTACACAGAAGTTGCCAACTGAGGTTATACAGACACATTCACTCCCATGCTCTGTCTGCTTCAGAGCAACCCCTAGGAGACTTGATGAAGGTGCCCATTCCTTCACTCCCTGCCGACAGCAACTGCTTCTTTGGCACATAACTCTTAGTGAATACTTCGCACCTCAAAAGGAGCAACATGGAGATGATCTAAGATGAACCTTGTGCCTTGGATATCAACCAAGTGCATTATTACTTTCCACAGTTATTTCAGAGGCTGCTCATACCTGGCATGCCTGGGAGAGGGACAACTGTGGGACTTTTGCCCACAGAGCCATGGTATCAGCCCTATGCACATTAAGCAAGTTGTTCCAATTGTGCTCAGGTTGCTAGGTTAACAATAAGGAACTTGCCATTTTTTCAGAGTACAACAGAAAGCTGGATAGATTGCAGCTAACAGACAATACTCACAGTCATCACACACAACACTAAGCACTAAAGGATGCTATGACTTAATACGTTAGCTCTGTAGAAAATGCTTCTCCTGCATAATTTTCATATCAAATAATTTCTGTAATTAGTTCCTATCTTGTGGGTTTTCGAGACTAATTCAGTAAACTCTTACTCTGTCTCAATGTGGAATTAGTCCCAAAACACTACTATCCTTCCAATATGTATTTGGCTACTTCTTTTTAGGTGTTTACAGCTTATAACTTTTAATTAAAATTCACTGAACTGCGGAGTTCAATACGCAACAGTTATTTCACAGAGTTATTCCATATATGGGATTTCAAGAGGGTGATAAAAAAAAAAAAAATGGTTTATTCTGCTCACACTCCATCTACCCCAGTTTGGTCATATTTGAGACTGAGAAGAATTTCTAACATTAGAGGTTTCAGAGCTAACCTCTTCCTTATCCTTATCCCCCTTTTGGCCCCAGTTCTCTGCCCAGAACACAATTCCCCTCCCTGATGGAAAGTGTCCTTATGAATACAAATGCCTGTGGGCAACTTTTTATTTGGCAGCTGTATAACATTATGGACTTATTATCCAAGAAAAAGTTCTACTTTCTTCAAGCTGGAATTAGAGTGCATTAGGAAACCAAGAAAAATGTTGTTATTGCACATCACACTGGGTCAGACAGCTTTAGAAAATCCCCAGAAGGAGAAAACCATTCCCTTTTCTTCCAGTACCATCAGTATCATCTGACTGACTGCTAATTGTACTGCTGAGGTTTTAGAGACTTCTATTCAGGTAAGTGCTGGCCAAAAAAAACCTGGTCTCATTCATCAAAGCACAAGTACTTTCAAGAGTAGCCTAGTAACACAGAAAAGACTTGAAAATCCTCATAGTGCAGCCACCTATGGAGCAATCATGTGAAAAAATGTCAAAGAATCACTTTTGTAAATGCTTAAGACAACTGCTACTGAATGGTAAATACAAAATACTGTTTAATTGCAATTTTCAAAAATTCTTCCTGCTTTCAGTCATTATATGTCTGTCCCTCTGATGGAAATGGGAATTCTTTCAGTTTTCAAGCCTGTGCTCTCCTTTCATCGCAATGAGGACCTAATTCAGAGCTTTAAACTGTGTTCTGCAATGCATAATTAATCTGGCTTCATAGAGACCTGGACAAAAGACCCCATTCAATCTTCAGCTCCTTCCCCCTGAGATATTGTTATTTCTAAAAACTCCTGCCAGCTGGGCTGGAGGGAAATCTCAGCACTGTGGGAGAATGAACAAACTACAGGCCTCTGAGGGATTTGAAGTAACTATCTGACTAAATTGGATTAGAAAGTAAGGAAGGGGAGGGGAAGGAAAGCTTATTCTGAAGTCTACAAAAGCTCATAAAAAATCTTAGAAGATTTTCATATGCTGAAGGGGACAGAAATATGCTAGTTTTTATAACAAAATGAAGAAAGAATTTGAAGGCATGAGCGAGCCAATACACTCGGGGATGTTTGAGGGGATTACTGCTGGTATTATTTCAGGACAACTGTTGTGTCTGCCTGAGAGCTTTGAAACAGCAATTCTCAGCAAAATCTGGGCTGCCTGACAAACCAAAATATTTGTACTTTCCTTCCAGGTATTTGATACATGTCTCCTTTTTGAATGTATAATGGAGCCTAACCATAAGTTCCTTTAAATTGCCTCCTAAGCACGTTGCATTTAAAAGCCTCTGCCCAGAAGGATTTCAAAGGGCCATGGAAAAACAAATTCAATCTTGTTATGAGAACCAGCACCGTGCTTTCATCCCCAGCAAGATCATTCGCAGAAGCGTGTTGGTGACACTTCCCAGATCACCTGGCCACCTCTCACACATTTCACAGTATTTTTAGCACACATGTGCATACTCAGGAATACCGTCCCATTTACAAGCAGGCTTTTTGGAAGACAAAGTGGAAAAATCTCACTGCCCCGTTGGGTAAGGTGGCAGCTTGGTGAAAAGATGTTCTGGTTTCACTATCTCCTCCCACCCCACTGCTGTGGAATGGCTTCTCTGCAGGCTTCCCACCCCTCTGGCCAGTCCCATTCCTCAGCTTTGCCAATGCTGAAGCTGACAGAGATTACACGGACTTAGCCTGGGACAGAACTTGGCTCCCTACCTTCAGAAATATTTTTAAAAGCCAGATTTTTAGCTACTCTAACACTTCCCATCTTTCCACAGGCAGTGCCAGGAAGCTCAGCTGCTTATGGGACACACTGAGTGAGGGACAAGTGTCAAAGACAGAGAGTTAAAAGAAAACACACAATACATGGTTTCTCTGCTATCAAAGAGAAAGAAAACATGCCCTACAAGTTAATTATTTTTGGACTTAGAGTGAAAAACAGGACTTTTCAGAGCTCTAGCAGGTATTGAAGATATGAGCATGCAGGATGAAAAAATGTACCCTACTGGACTATACACCTGTATATGATGGGCGCAAAAATTGCATGCTCTCAGAGCAAACATTATCAAAGATCCTGCTTATAATCATCTTTGTCATTCCTAGATCAATTATCACACAGAATAATTTCTCTGCACCAGGGAGGAAAGGCATGAAGGAGAGAGTGGGAAAAAGGAAAAAAAAACAAGATTCAGCAAAATCTTTTAAACCAGTGGAGTTGTCTTTTTTTTCTTTTTTTAAGGATATCACTTCATAAAGAAACACTTGTGTGTCACTTAGCAACAGCAGCCACAGCAAAAGTATTGGTAGCTCATATTCCAGACAAACCAAGAAATGTTTAAAACATTAACTTGTTATACAAAATCCACACAGTTCATTTCAGTTAATGCTCCATGCCTCTAACTCCTGGGACTCACGAAGAACGAGCCAACATCACTGCCTTTTCTTTCCCAACGAACACAAGGAGTGGGAGCCACTTGTGATAAGGGTTTCACATAATCCAGTGTTGTTGGATGTTGTCAAAACCATGTTGAGGTATCATGTCAAAAACCCTTATTTATAACAGAAGTCTAACAAGTGTGAATAGCCCAGCAGTATTTCTCAAAAGGGATAACTAAAGGTTTCACATCCATGAAAGGGAAATGCTAGAGGAGGAAGAAAATCTGTGCCATTGTAAGCAGCTGAACATACATTAAGAAATGAATAATACAAATAGGAGTGCAGCCTAAACTGATGCTGACTCATACCTACTAAAAAAAATCTCTGCTGTCACTCAGTGGCTCTTAAGTTGCAATAATAGCGCCTTACTTCCTATTGATAACAGCATCTATGATCTTTCTATCAACAACACTGATATTCTCTCCCTATTTCATGGCTTCCTACCCCAAAATATCAATGGAAACTGCAAGGAATGAGAGTCAGAAGACCCAACCTAGGGCAGACCAGGTCACTTTTAAATTTCAGAGCACCAGGTTATACATCACACTGCCATAACTGCAAGATTGCCCAGAGGATCTCCTAGCAGATGACGCTTTCCCTACAGGCTGCT
This sequence comes from Lagopus leucura, assembly GCF_019238085.1. Taxonomy (NCBI): domain Eukaryota; kingdom Metazoa; phylum Chordata; class Aves; order Galliformes; family Phasianidae; genus Lagopus; species Lagopus leucura. Next base: position 78,921,118 of record NW_024962252.1, on the reverse strand, counting down.
CAGGCACTGAATCTCCCACCGTCTAGGACTTCCGTAAGCAGCATACAAGTACCCTACTTATTCCCATCATGACAGTCTGCCCATGGTTGTTGGTGAGTCTCATTCTGCAGTCCTCATTCCCCTCCTCAGGTGGATCCAGCACATAAAAGACAGGAGCACAGTCAGAGTGGCCATGACAAGTGTGAAGGCAAAACACAAATCTGCTGCTTGGGGGAAGACAAAATAACTTATTCACCCTGCAGGGATCACTGGAGCCTGGCAGCAGTGCATGGAGGGTGATAAAGGAAGGAACTTGAGATGATTGCCAGTCAGGTTTCTGCAGGGAGGGGGTGGGGCCCACACCTGCTGCCAGGTGTGGGAAAAAGTGGAAGAGTGGAAGGGAAAGTTTTCCTGGAAAGGAAAGCACTTGTGTACTTCTGCCATGTCTACAACTCTTCCAGTCCAGCTCTGCCCACAGACAGTCACTCTCTTTATGACAATCACTCTGGGACACCAAGTACACAGAGGTCCAGCCTAACAGCAGAGGCAGAAAAGCCTTCTTCTGCCATTTTCTGTCTTATTGTCTAGCCTCAGGATATGTCCTTTGTCACATGAATTAACTACCTTTTTTCCACGAGAGCTCCCAAAATACAAACTCAGAGGCTTTTCTACGTATAGAGCTAAGGAATTTTGGCCTATTTTTTCAGCTTTGGCCAGAACTTCAGTGCTTGTAGTGTGTTTGTTTAAATTGGTGGAAATATATAATTTAGTATTTGTTCATAAACTTGCTCTTTGATTGTTGAAATAGCTTAATGGTACTCAAGCAGGTCCCAGGTCAGTTTACTAGCTCGTAGGCAAAGGAACATTAGGAACAAAGTAAGTAAATTAAACAATTAGGAGTTAAATGAATACTCCCTTGACCTAAATGCTAGTATGAAAACATACAGATGTTATGCACCCCAGAAGCCTTTCATTCATGCATCTCCAAGTGTATTTTGTCCTTAGGGAAGAAAACCAAGGTGTTGGTGACAAGATTGGTCACACACTGAAGAGTGAATGAGGATAACCTGTAGGTTTTGGAGTCAGCTTTCCCCTTCCATATGCCTTTGTGTAAGCTTGGGAGGTAGATAGCCAGCCTGCAGCTCATCCTGCGAGCTGCCAGCCAAGCCAACTCTCAACTGCTCCTAACCCACTGCACTTAAACACACACAAACTGATATGCATGTATATACTCATTCCAACATCTGAGGCAGACCAGCCCAAGAGTCATAAAAGCCATTTGACTTGTGCGGCTGACACAGGCCAAAAGCTATAAGCCATGTAGCACCCAACCAGGCATGGTGGCCACCTCCCAACAGAGGTGGCTTCCCTGAGGGCTCCTGCCCAATCTTGACATTTTAAAATGTCATCCTTCTTAAACATTCAAGTTCATTCCATTTTAACAATTCTTCAGCTAAGTGATCAAGAATCTATAGAAGTCTCTTGAAAAGGGATTGCCTGAGTCTTGAAAGTCTTCAACAGATTCATTTGCTATGGTACATTTCAGCTTTGGCTCCTCAAAATCCATGGCCCAACTGATTTCATACAAACTTCCTTTTTCTTCAAGTTTGTTTACTCTGTGTTTTTAAAGTATACTTAAGAATAACTCTGAGATTGCTTAGTTCCTTGTTTTTCCCTCTTCCTCAAAACCCTGGTTTCCAAATGACAGAAACCCAGAATAAAAGCACAACTGAAAGGACAAGAGAACAAGGGAAAACTGAGGAAAAAAAAAAAATTATATTTTCCTGTCACTTAATCTGACAATACCTTGCACTTGCATCTAAATAATAATAATAATAGAAATCAGAGCACTGCATTCCCAAAAGGAGGCAATAGTCTCTTCAACAGATCTGCAACACACAGCTGAACAGCCAAAGGGATTTCTGCAGAGAGACTTGCACAACATGAAATACAAGCACAGAAAGAGTCCTGAGCATACCACTCAGAGCGCTCAAGTCTGTCCTGGGGAGCACTCTACTGTGTGCATGCTCTGTATAACCTCATTTGTTTTCAGCTGCCTCTATAAATTACAAATGTCACTGTCTCACCTATATCATCTGGTCCTAATCTCCCTGTTGAAATGCAATCCTTAAAAATGTTGAGTCTAGGAAATGAAGTTACTCAGTGTTTTCAAGAGAATCGGTGTTTTCAAGAGAAATAGGTATAAAAACACAAAAAGTTATGCTTGATGGAATAGGAAAACTAGTATAAGGCTTCTCATTCAGTTATGTACATTGAGTTGGGCTTAGAAAATAACTCATGATAGAAATTGCTAACTATAAAGTTCAAATTACAACACTTTTAATCTTGCTGAAATCTGCAACATACAGTCATTCATTTCCAACAAAAAGTAGATGTCTGTAGGAAATAAAGGAAGAAAAAAGTGGTTTAAACATTATTCAAATTTGAACGCAAGGACATCTTTAAAAATTTGTCATTTTTGTATTTTTCCAGTCTTACAGTAATTGGATCCAGAAGAAATGCTTCAGCTTGTCAGCTTTAATAAAAGATGACACTGTGGAGACTCTCAAGAGAGCAGAGACCCAAGCACAGCATCAAACACACCACGCTGAGGTCAGAAGGTTTACAGTTGCTTGGCTCTAACAGCCCCAGCAGAACAAAACTGAGTAGCATTCTCTGCTTTGTGCCTGCACTGTGGTGTCCCACCAACCCACGCCACACCAAAACTGAAGTAAAATATCATTCCAAGTGCTGGTCTTTGAAAACTTGGTAGAAAGCATTTTAAATAAAAGAGGAAGGGAGGGGAGATGGAATCCAATAATGAGATGATCTGATCAAACTTTGAACAAAACATTAACGTCATCCAAATTCTTTTTTATCCCAGGGCACATTCTTAAGATTACGTAAAGATATTACACATTACTACATTTCTGCATGGGTTATCTACAAATCGCAGCCCTAAAATGCAGGATAGACCTCTTCTGCTTCTGTTGTAAAAATACTCCGTGGTCTTGCCTAATAACAGTTGCGAAGAGCACAAAAATAGTCAGGGAAAAGAGCAGGGAGCAGGATGTACTGTCTCCTGGCGCGCAGCTCAGTACACGTTCCATTGAAGTGCAGCTCCAGTGCAAAGTGCAGTGATGGACAATGACACACACACACACACACACACTCCCTCCCATCCAGGTGGTACTTTTATTTCCAGCCCTTCTATCTCTGGATTGCAGAGAAATTTGACAGACCCATCTAGTATCACAGGAGATGTTTAGGGGCTGACAGATTCTGGCCTGAATTTCATTTTCTTACAAAGCACAAAGCAGTTTAAAGTTTTAACCAATTTTTTTTGTTGTTGAGAAAGGCCATTCCTTGCTGGAGAAGACATAGGACTGTGAGCACATAATGCAGCCAGACCTTAGTCCCTCCAATGCAATGCATCTGAGGCAGATCTGGCAGCAAGTCCTTGCCCTTCTACAAGATGAGAGGAAGGGAGCCTCCAGGGCACAGGTCTCTGGACTCCCATCAGTGGACATATCTCTTGCCCTTGCTATCATTTTAGTCTCAGCGATAAGTCCATTCAAAACCTTCTTAGTCAAGAAGACTTCATTGCACAGAATGCTCAATGCATTCATGAAAGTTCTGCAGGAACCTGTGATTAAATGGCTGCAGCTACAGATATCAACATGAGTGTTATAGAAGGAATGTCAAAGATCCTCCAGTTTCAACCCTCCTGCCATAGGCAGGGATGCCAACTGCTAGATCAAGCACTAGATCAAGGTGACCAGGGCCCCAGGAACAACATCATAGGGGCCACGCTGAAGTAACTCAGACTGAAAAAGAAATGACTGACTACTAGTAGAAAGAAAGTGTCTATGCTTTCTTTCCTAAGCATTTCAAAAAACAAAAACAATAAAGAAAATCATCACCCTTCTCCTGTCCTGCAACTTTGTGAAGGTTATTTTGGTCACAAAATCATAAAAATGAACGAGACTTAAGAAAGAAAAGCTATCTACAGGATATTTTGAATGCCTTGCTAGATTTAATTCCCTTCTGAAGCATCCTTAAAAATGTGATTTAGGAAATGGAGATTAGAGTACAGTTGGCATAGGAAGAAACAAGAAAACAAAACAAAGTCACCCACTCACCCACTATTGAAACAGCTAATCTAAACCCAGTTTAAAAATAGAAACCATTTATAAGACAATGTGCGCTTTAATCAGCGCACAAGAAACACACCAGTAATTAAGAGTTCAAAATAAAGGTTTAAACTCAAACATAGTTTTGCAACTGCAGTTATAGTCAGATTACAAAATTCCTTTCACACAATGCACACAGCATCCTTTGAGACTTAATGACATTCTGCAGCTGGGGTAGTATGAATCTGAGTTCTTTCTGTTCTGAGTTATTTACTTCTGCAAGAAAATTCCCCATGGCAACTGGCCAAAGGGGCTTGTCTCCTTAGTGTGTGAAATGTGAGCAGATACAAACTTGACACCATATTTCATCCCCTCGCCTTTCCTCATGTCTGCATTCCTAACTGTAAATAAAGGGGTGGCACTGACCACTCCAGGGTGGCAGGAAGCAGTTTATTCAGAAAGATAGGAAGAGGTGGAGAAAAAAATACTGCAATACTTCGAGGCAGTTTTCTGAAACTAGAGTGAGATTCCTTTCAGCTCTAAACAAGACAAGCTGAAATTGTGCAACAGATGATTCCCTTCTAAAATGCAATATTTATTCTTCTTACTGACTACATCAGAGATGTAGTTATCATCTAAACAGAAACCAGTAGGAGTCTGTGAATATTTGGTAACATATGTCCATACTTCCACCAGCACCCTTCTTGGTTGTGGTCCCTTTTCAAGAACATGGAGATTTTTCTCCTGTATGGAGGGTCCACGGAAACACAGTAACTCTTAGCACAGTCTGCCAAAGCTGATTACAAAAGCAGCAGTTTGGAGCACTGAGACTCAAACCAGACTTTAGAAAACAAGATGCACCTGGGAAATGATGTGCAACTCACAGAGACTCTAAATACACTCTGGCAAAACCAAAATTCCCCTAAGGACTTCAGTCAGCCAAGGGTGAAACAATGACCTTGGACACATGTTTGCCCTTCTTGGAGCTAAAACAGCAGATGCAGATCAGCTAAGAAATATCATGATTGCACTCTCGCTTCTTTTTGCATCCTAGTTTTCACTCCAGTTGCATAGTTATGTACAACAGTGACACCAGTAAAACTTTGGTAAAAGACATCTAGTTAGCAAGGTATGTTTTCCTAGAAAGCATAAAAGTCTCAGAATATTGCTATGCCCATTCTGCCATGTACCACAATTAGGGACTACATCTAACTATTTTGTATCCCATATGTTATCTAGACAAGTTCGGGCTACAGGCTGCCCTAGACAGAATCCAACTACTCCTTTCAGCCCACAAGACAGAGAATTTTCCAATTCTATTTGTAGGTAAAGTCTGCCATTACTTAAAAAAATGTAATGGATGCAGCAACATTTTAATTAATTTCACTTGAGATGTGGATTACATTTTTAAAAACAAAACTTCACCAAAAAACCCTTCAAGTCCAAACATGGTTTGACTGCTGTTTTTTTGTTTTGTTTTTGTAAATGCTCAGTACTGTGCACTCCCTGCAGCCCGCAGGGAAACTAGCCATGGGTGAAAAGGACTCGTCCTGTGAAGGGGACTCACAGCAGTTGTTGCTGTGCTCACTCCCTGCTCCCCACTTAAGCTGAAGTCTTGTTCAGGCTGGCTGCAGAGGGGAGGCATTCCAGGGCAGGGAAGCTGAGCTGGGTGAGTACAATGCACATACACTGATCCCAACCTGCAAAACACTCCCTGGGGATCATTCTTGCCCAAGCAAGTGAGAACAGGTTAGTGTGTACTAAAATCATGCCAGAAAATCTATCAGTGCAGCCAGCTTAAGTAAAAATGTTTGCAAATCTTAGTGATTTTGTTCTTGTTAAGGTGAGTAGAAAGCAAGGCTGGAAGTCTTGAGCAGAAACCCAAGAAGCTTTTAGAAACAGAAGAGATAACAGCATATTCTGGAGATTTTTCTCAGCCTGCTGCAGACAAACACACACACACACACACACACACACAAAAAACCACCATAAATGTGTGATTTTAAGAAGCTCAAACAGTAATTTCTTCTGTTACCGCCAGCAAGTTACAGATAAGCCCTTACGTATCTTGGGAGGGTGCAGTACTGCTGAAGTAAATGCGCACTAGTGAGAAGAGTTCCCTACCAGCTAATCAACGAAAGGAAGACATGGGATACATGTTTTTTCTTTCCTCACTGAGAAGCCAGGCAGCAATGCAAAGGACTGAGACCTTAGGAATGGCATGAAAAAGGCTATTTGTGTACAGCATCTGTAGCACTACCTTGTCCGAAATAACAGTGTAGCATAAGTTGCTGCACACACTTTTGTTGTTGCCGGCAGTACATGAAAAGCTTGCCACAAGATGTCTTTATTCTGACAAGGGAGAAAGGGACTGCTGCATATTGTGTAGCCTGGTAAAAGGCTTAGCAGAGAGCTGACTATCCAGCATCTCCTCTTAGACCTACCCCACGGAGAAAAGATAAGGATCCAGCAGTGAATGCTGGCTCTCAGCTCATTGGCAGCTCGTTGGCATTGTCCATCCTTTTCCAGTTGCAGCAGTTGCAAGCTAAGGGGACTACAGACTCTAACCCAGCACCAGTTAGTCTTAAATGCTCCTCTGCCAAAAGTTACTGTCTCCTCAGACCTGCTGGATGAGCTGCTTCAGTGGTCATCCCCATCCTGTTTCATTCAAAAGCCCAAATAATTTAAGTAACTTAATTATTACTCTCTGTCAGTCCAGCTCATTTTGACTGAAATTGCTAATTGGGAATAGCTTCAAGAGAAGCACAACTGGCAGAACAGAGGATTGTGTAGCCTTCAGCAGGGGCTATTCATTGTAATTGGAGCAAAGCTTGTGCTGCTAAATCTCTTCATCCATTTCAGTTGCTGCCAGGAAAAAGCTCACATCTCTTCAGTTACAAGGGCTATTTTAACAAACATCATCTAGCTGCACTCACTTCAGAACTGTACATCAGCTGAAAGCCAGCAGAGAACTATATAAATGCTGTCAGCTCTGAAACATTTCCAGTCCAGACCCTCCTGCTTCCTTGCCAGGTTAGAGAGAGTGTGGTAGTTACTCCACCATTCTATACTAGAGGAGGTCTTAGCTGGCCAGTTGGGATACAATTCTGCCCCTGTGCAATAGCAACAAGACCATAAGAGACTGAGAAGAATCTGGCTAGAGGCTAAGAGAAAATACAGTCAGTACGTACACAGAGACAGCCTGTGGAACTGGCATAGTGGAACAGATCAGCAAAGAATAGGACTAGAGGAATGCACGTGATCTCACATACTGCGGTAATAAAAGAACTTTTGAAAGGAAGAAACAAAGACCAAATTAGGGACAGATGAGTGGTTCATCAGCTCTAAAACAAGAGTTTGGCAATACCAAGTCAGCTGTTTCCTATCATTTTAAAATAGATGGGTTTAGTTTACTTCCCTCTTAAAAAAAAGAAAAGTTCTTTCTTTTTCCTTCCCAAATGTCATTACCCAAGTTCATGAAAGAGGTGAAAACAGCTAACAAAAGGGGAAAAAAAAAAAAAACATCAGCTCTGCTTCAAAAGGCACTTACTGTAGCAGAACAGAATTGGTTTTCTATTGAAGAGACCTGATTTCACATAATTCCTAAGGTGACACGAGTTGGTACTATTATGTTCATGTCAGAAGATCCACCTGAATATCTGGTCCAACTGGTCTTAGAGCTCTTAGACTCAAATTTTGTGCAGTGGAGCTCATCTCTGTAGTGCTGAGATGAATTGAATAAGCGCTTTTTCAATACTGATCTGAGAAAACTGATCAGTATACTGCTTTTTCTAAAAGAGATTTTCATGTTTTGAAGAGCTCAATTTTTTTTCTTTCGGTAACTCCAGCTCATGCGCAACAACTATGCACTAACAGCCTACCACTTTAGTGTGAGTTGATGCCCATCTAAACAAAATGGGATGCTGAAGTGTGAACAAGTCCTTTCTCATGCACTCCATACATAGTGGCTGACAAGTCCAGCAAAGGTGAAAGCCACACATCCTTACAGGCATTTTCACTTCTATTTATTAAACACCAGGAACGCATCAAATAAAGACTATCGTCATCATCATAATTTATTTTTAAGTTATGAGAAAAAGAAAAAAACCTCGTGTTTATCATACACTTTGCCAGTTACTTTTGCTCCTATGCAACACGAAGTGGAGACATTTTTATGTAATTAGTACTCTTGCTGATTATCAGTTGGCATTTATACCACTAAGATCCATGTTATCAACCACGGATGTGTCATGTTAGCAACCCATCCCAACTGAGCAAGCAGTCAAACCAGGACCAATTCGCTCATCTCAGCACCATCACACCAAAAAAGCTCTCAGATAAAATAAACTTAGGGATACACAGAAGATGGAAACGAACTGTGCTTTCCTAAATTGCCCTTGAGAACTGCAATGAGTTCCACCATTCCTGCCAGTCTTTGCTGGACATTTTTTAAACCAATCTAGCAACCTGCTACCCTGAGAATGACACCACAATCAATAGTGAGATCTAAAGAAAAAGAGGTTGCTGAGAAATCCCAAGAGCCAGTAGAAAGATCTGCCTACAGAGTGAGAGTTTGCTTTATTACCCTACTTGTAACTAATTTAAAACTACTCATCCGTAGCAGGGCTTCAGATAGGCACAGGAGGGCTTATCAAACCAAAAGAATTTGAGTCAAAATACTGTGAGTTCTGGTATTTTTCATTATTACACACTTGAACACATACTCATGGCAAGGTTTGTAGTGAGCATTACTTGTATCAGCTCACTAAGAAGACCACAACCTTACAAACTGAAATTTCACCTCACACAGAATTAGGAAGGAAAGGAACTTCTGCTGATGTTGTGCTGAGCAGAACTTTTTTTTTTTTTTCCCCAAAAAAGGAAGTCCCCTCATAATAGTAACATTGTTGGATGTATTTACTACCAAGTACATCAAGGCTCTTGTTTTTCCTTGTTAAGTTACTCGTATCTTTCATCACTATGGTGTTCGCAGTTAAGCACCATTCCAGTTTAGAGACAGCAGTTAAAAATACTGTCCTCCTGCTCCAAAAAATAAAATAAATAAAAAATTCTCCTCCTTCAAAGCAATTATATGCTACAGCTCTCCAGCACTTCACACTCAATCATCTCAAAGCTCTTCTGAAAACAACAGTGTAGGCAAGTCCACATATTTCCTTTAGAAGAGCTATCCCATTTTAGAGATGAGGAAATAGATAAACTTTTTTCAGAATTGAAAGGCTAGAATTAGGCTTCTAAACTTATGGTTTGCTTTTCCAGAGACTGAAAACTTTCATTATTTATTTTCACATATAGGTATTCAATGTGTCTGAATTTCTGCACTTGATTTTTTTTATATTCAAGTTTGAAAATATTTGTACTTCTATCTTTTTTAGATTAACTCAAAATCCTCAAGGTAAATTAAAAAAACAATTTACCTACAAATTCTTTATTTAGCCATAAACCAAAATGTTTTTCCAAAGTATTTATTCATGGCTAGATACATATGTAGTGGTTTGCACAGGTAAGATAGAAATCAGTTATTACTTCCATGAAAGTTTGGCTGGATACAGATTTTAGCACTATTTTGATGCAGATATTTGGATCCAGATTTAAACAATGCAGGGAGATTTGTTTTTTAGTGAAGTTTTTTAGTTTTATTTAGTGAAGGCAAATGAGCAGGATGGGAAGAAAGTTTGCAGAAATACAATTTAAATTTCTTCCAAATCCACAGCATATCCTGAATCAGACTTTAGTATGATCTAGTATCTACAGTAAATAGAACACATTAAAATTTTTTCATGTGATAAAGATCAGAAATCATTTCATAGGAGCAGTCATTGTCTCTTGGAAGATCACCAAGATGATCGAGAACTGCTGAAGCTGGGACAAAAGCTCAGCCTTCCATCACGATCCTGCAATAATTCAACTCTGCACTAGCCATCTGCAAAGACTCCACAACTAGATGTTTCAATCCACCACCCTCCCGTGAGCACAAGGAAAAGTTTTCCTTTGTCTACCTGCACATTTAAATGCTGATCATAAACAAAATCAAAGGTTTCTGGTAGTTTTTTGCTTTCTAATGGAAACGTTTAAATAATTTTCAATATTTATTAGTACAAGAGTATAGTAAAACGTAAGACAACACTTTCAGAACAGTAAAAGCAAGTTGTGTGGAAAATATAAACAACTTGATTTGGTAAGCATGCAAGGATTGAGGCCTGTTTGTCACCGGATCTCCCCCAAACTTCCCCCTGGAGTGAAATTCAAGAAGCATGTATGGACGAAAGCATGTCAGGACTTGGTGGGGAAGCCAATACAAGAATAGCTGTGGTAGTAACAGTGTTCCACATTCATGGAGATCTTGGGTTACCAAGATAAATTCAGCTAGGAGACTCACCCCTGTGCATTCTTAACCCCTTCACTGCAGGAAAGCGGGAAAAGGCAATGCTAGGGAAACCTCAGGAAGGGCTATTTCTTCTGGCAAACAGCGACATACAGGGTACTGCTTAGATTATATCTTCTTAGAAATTTTAAAAGCTCAATTTAAGAGTTAAGAGATATTACCGTAGTTATAAAGTCTTTTGCCATTAAGCCACACTGATGTCAATACGACAGCTGTTTTTCTTGCATATTGAGGCATAAGACCCGATCTTCATAGCCTTCCAAATGCAAAATTAATTTTTCTTTTTAAAGCAGCATAGCTATATTTCTTCCATGTTGTTTATGAAAGCTTTTCAGCTAATAAATGGCATCATTTGAGGTAATGGCTTTGTTTTCCAGTTCCCAAATATTAGACTAGCTGCAGCGTTAACAGATAGGAAACTATGATTTTCTTGTCATCTTTCTGAATCATAACATTACAAAACTATTATCTCAAGGTTTCCAGTTTTCCACTAACTGGAACTTCTAATCTTCCCTTTCAACAATTCTGAGTAAAGAACATTCATTCACCAACACATCTCACTACATTTCTTATTTTAAAAAGACATTAAATCAGATCTTTCTTTTAATAAATGCCTGTATGCATTTAACTCTTCAAAGAACTTCCTTTTGTAATTATTGCACAAGAAGCAGAAGTAGCATAACATCCTCATAACATCTCAGAATTTTCTCCTGAAATGATCAGCAAGAAGTAGAAATATTGCAACAAAGACTACTGACGTTGTCCCTGCTCACTGCAGGGGAGTTGGATTAAATGACTGTTCCAACTCTAAGGATTCTATGATTATATGACATGATAATTGAGTTCAAATCCTATTAAAGAATTGAAGTTCAGCTGTGTTTCTATCAAACCCCCCTAGAGGCTTGCTCCCACCTTCCTCTGCCAGTATTTTGATTTGGGATCATCCTGTCAGTGTCAATGTCTCATCTCTAACATGGGGATCTGTAAATAGTTTGCTCCATGACAACAGAGCTATAGGAATAAGGCCATAAATTTTGTGCTGAGTGAGCAACACACATTAAGCAGGTAACATGTAAGTATTGAGACTCACAGTGAGTATGGAAGCCTGTGGAGCACCCAGTAGAATACAGAACTGGGAGTCAGGTTCATGCTGGATACCTTGAAAGAATTAAGAGTACTGAAAAACTCTTTTTGTCTTGTGACTTCTCAGCAAAAGGGTGGGTGCTCGTGCATTTTCCTCTTTTCGAGAAGTATTTGTAAGGCTGCAAAGGAAAAAACTCCTTTATAGGCAGAATGGTGAATTGTGTACATAAACTGGGAAGCCTAGCTCAAACCTAGCAGCAGCCCTCCCTCAGATCCAAGCACTCAGGTTGAATCCCTCTCTGAACTCTTCACCTCCTCTCCAGCACGCTTTCCCTCTAAATATAAACTGCGCTGCTGACATGATTGCAGCTGGCATTAATCTTTTCAGATGTTTTCCATGTTGTCCTTGGTTTTGTTTACTATATTAAATCAAGGGAAAATCTTATTTAAGCAGCAAAGAAATATAAAAAATATACAAACATGAAAAGAAAAATACAGTTTGATAAAAAAACATAGAAACCAAATGGTGGGTGTAAGGGAAGTCAGGGGGAAAAAAAAGATTCATAGAAAGCAAGTGATCTGATGAGCATAAGGAAAATTAAGCTACTAATGCTAATTTGCAACATTAAATATCATGGATATGTTAGAATCTCTTTTATCTATAATTCCTTTTGGTGGAGCTGTACAAACTTCCAGTCAAATCTGTGGGCATGACTGTATCACCACATTAAAAAAAAAAATTGAAATTACAAGTCTTTTTGAAAGCTCACAGTACGTTGCAAACCAAGTATGAATAAATGCTGGAAAACATTATGTACCCTAACAGAGGAACATTTTCCACACACTTCTAGATCTCAAGCTTCTTTTTTAAAACAAAGTAAAGTGTTAGCAATAAAGGGACTCTTCTTTCCCTTTTCAGGGTAGCAAGCACCACCATGGTATGCAGACAATCCAGCTTTGGTAGAGAAGTCATAGAAGCTTATGTGTCAATTATAATTTTTCCATTCCAGTGACACTGGTGAAGGATCCAGTCTGAGCTCTGGAGGCAAGGTGTGAGGGCAGAGACTTTTCAGGAACAAGAAAAAAAAAACCACAAGTGGGGAGACGTTGAAAAACAAAGATGCAGAAAAAAATGCCAATATTAGCAGAATAGCAAACAGACAAATCAAAACTATGAGGGCCCTACTTTCCCAAATCTACTAGCTGCTGCTAAGTACAGGCTTTGAAAAGGAAAACAAGTTTAGCTCTGTACTTGAAGGAAAGTTTAAGAAGCAAGTGATATCTGCCGCATGCTGCACTACTTCTCATGTCTGCATGGCCAAGCTGGAGGGCAGATGGATAAAAAGGAACAATTAGGTTCTTACAAAACAGCTACAGCCCAAGTACATACATATTCTACATGTATTTCACCAGCACACTGTTGCCTGCTCTGTTGTTCTCCACAGCTACCAGCAAACAGTTATTTTCCACAAATGTTTTACAGAATTTTCTTAGATCGCTTCTTTATCACTAAGTATAATTGCACAATATTTATTTCATCTAAACACTTGAATTCACATACAGGACACTCATTTGCTGAAGCAGTGTACAACAGAAAACTCTTGGACAGAGGACAGTGCACAAAATCATGCATCTGTATTGAGATGTAACAGGCATAAAGGTATGCATTTCTATGCTTTCTTTATTTGATGCATGCTCAAAAGTAACTTTAAACCTGCAGCTTTATCACTGAGATGTTTTCTGTTTCTCTTTCATTAAATGAACGTTCATCTGAAATGCTAACCATATTCATATGAGTGGTTCTGGACAAAGGTCATATCACTGTGAACACAGGGAGGAAAAGGGATGAAGTAGCATAAGAACAGCTATAGTGTGTGTAGTGCATAGTCACTGCTTTTAGATCATGCATGTGTCGATGGAAAATCTGCAGCAGTAAAGTATGTGCACACACTTGCCCACACACTTGCCCACCATTAGAGTAACACTGCACAGCATAGGCATCAAAGTTGTATAAGCAAAACAGGAGCATTTAATTTTTATGCATTGGAAAACACAAATAATATCCATAAATTTTAAAAGGACCATCTCCTGTGAGCTCTGTTCTAGAATCATAGAATCAACTGTTAGAAAAGACTATCACAATCACTAAGTCTAACCATCAGGTTGATCTACCAAGTCCCAACAACAAACCATGTACTTTGGTGCTGCATCCACATGTCCCTATATGCTTCCAGGCATGGAAACTCCACCGCTTTCCTCAACAGCCCATTTGAATGCCTAACCACACTTTCCTTAATTTTTCTTAATACCCAATCTAAGCCTACTACGCTTCAGGACACAGATTCCCTTCAATAGTCTGAGTCAAATATATATATATATACACTGGGCAATAAGATGTTGCTCAACAAAGTTAGAACGCATTGAATATCCATTGCCATCTATGTACTAGGATGTAAATGGCCAGATTTGGAGAACCACAGTTCTGGTTTTCCTATGATATATCCTTAAGTAGTAAGGGACAAAATAATTCTAATTTTATACAATAAACTCTCCTGCTAGATAACTTGTACGTCAACAGTAATTGCTGTTAAGTATTTGATAAAGGCCAGACAGAAATCTCCAGCCTCCCAGCATCTACATAGGGTTATTCTCTTGCTGCAGCAGAACCTGCAAAAGAAAACTGTCTGCACCTCACACATCATTGCAAATCACTGATTTTCAGAGCAAATAAACCATTACCATAGAAATTTAGGCTAAACAGATAAAACGAACAACATCACTAAGAGCAGACAGTGCTTCTTTCAAGATCTGCAGGAGGAGAGCCTCTGACAGTGCATGGGACAAGAGCAACCATCAGCAAACTTCTGCAGCTTCAGGATTGCTGCAAAATTTTCTGTCCTGTTTTCTGTATAAAACTGTATCATCTGGGTTTGCAGACTAGCATCAAGAATTCCTGCTCTTGCTCTAATTGCATAAAGGTAAAGACAGCTCAAGAAATCAAGATTAAAGACTAGACTCGTGCTCTAGTTTACTCCTTTTCTTTTCTGTTGGTTTTGTTGTTGTTGATGATGTTGCTTGTTTTGTTTATTTGTTTTCTTGAGGGAGGGAAAACGAGGGCAAAGTTGTAAGGTTTCCCACAGGCTGTTAATCTACATGGGCAATTACATTTACTTCACAGGCTAAGGAAGGAACTGAAATGGAGAGGAAAATAAAATCCCTATTAAAACCCAAGAATGACCTGGACTCCTCCTTGCATATTATATATAACTATGGAATTTTAGATAGAACTCTTTATAAACATATCTGGTAGAAAAAAGTTGATTTGCACTGAACTGTCATGGTTCCTGCACTGAGGGCAGATTTCCTTAGACTAAAAAACATAGCACTAAATGCTGAAAGTGGGCCATAAGGGGGTGGGAGGGATCTGTGTAATTGCAATTTTTGCCAGTCAACAGTACAGCCATCCACCACTCCAGCCCAAATATGAAACCTGGCAGGAGGGCACTAAGCATTCAAACATCAGTTGGCCTTCTGCTTCAAATGACATGACTGTAGACAAACAAAAAAAAGTACATTTGTGTTTTCAAACAATGCCAAGAAGAAAAAAGAGACTTTTTCATGTGTTGACTAAATTCTTAACATGCAAACCATCAGCCAAACTCAAATTGTCCAAATTAGTAAAAATGCCTTGTAAAATTACAACAAGCACTATCCCATGGCTAAACAGAAACATTAAACTTCATATTAACAATGACTTTGCAATGGCATTAACATAGGAGACCTGAGAAAAATGAAAAATTAGATCATTCCAGAGAGTAGACAGGGAAACGCACAGCTTTCTCGCATTGCCTACATGTTTGCAATGAAAACCACACCAAATTTGCCTGTGTTCAAGTTTCATTACAAACATGAAACTTAGCTCAAGGGAAAAATTGCTAATGTTTGCATAACTATTCAGTCAACTGGGGCCCAGCCTCAAGCAGAACTCTGTGATCTAAAGAGCCATGAGAAATGTGTGCAGTTTCACATCAAAACCAGGTGAAGCGGGGAAAAATCTGAGAGTTTCATTTTGATTTGTGAAGATACTTTAATCAAAACTCTGGAGAAATACCATAACAACAATACACGTTGCACAAAAAGAAGTGGACTCCAAGGACAATGTATTGCAAACTTACTTTTTTCTTTTTTAAAGACATTTAAATTTGTTCTAATAAGATCCGTCAGAGAAAAACATATGTTTTCATTCTCATAATACACCTGAAAGATGGGGGATCATCTTAGTTCAATGGAGATGAAGAGAACAGGTACAGCGTGGTTACTTGCAAGCAACAGAGCTTGACTGTTGAGATCAGAAACTAAGCTCACATCTTTCCTCTCTCTCAGATTTGCTTCTGCATGCACAGATAGTCACATGCATGGGTCTGCTCCAAGTGGTCCACTCACTCCAAAGCCAACTGCAACATTTCCAGTCTCATTTTGCACCTATTCCAAGAATATCATTCAGGCAGTTTCCAACTGCAGTTATCCATTTGGTTTTCCTTACATCTTCTTATCATTGCCTGATGCTGTTTTCTTTCAGGACTTTCAAAAGCAGTTTGCATCCATGTTCTGTTCATGTCCTGTCGAGTCATTTTGGGCTTTCACTTCGCTTCAGCTGCATTCAGCTTAGCAGGGATCTTTAGTGGTGGAAACACTAACACAGGCAGACTTGCTTAAGAATCAGCTTGGCAGTCCCACAGCTGCCCAAATCTTTTTTGTGGTGTACAGAACCTATTCCTTTACATCATGTCACTAATAGGGCTGTTGGTAAACAGCCTCCCACTTTCTTCACAACCAGAGGCTCTCATTTAAGTGAAGAAAATAATAGTAAAATACATCTTCTTAATGTCAAAAAAGGATTTTACTTTGAGATAAGTAACAGAGAAGTATGGCTTATTTTTATTGCATTATGCATAATTGCAGTGAGACATTTAAACTGTCATCACTACTGAGGAGGAGGAGGGGAAGAATAGGAGGGGATTTTTTTTGGCAGAGGGACAGGAGTGATTTTCTGTTTTGCTCTGTTTTCACAGTAAGACAGTTATCTTAATATCAATATTCTGATGTGGAAAAAAAAATCCCCATTTTACACTGAAAACATAGCTTCTACTCACCATCACATGAAGGTAATGGTGGAAACATTAGCAGACACTATCCTTTGAGAGTAATTTATTCCTGGAACCCAATAGCCTCTGTCAGTGAGATTAAATTCAAAAGTCAGTAACACTAGACAATCTCAGCAATAAGGAGTATGCAGCAAATTGTACAGCTAAGAAGTTTTTTCTGACTCTGTCTGATGCCCAAATTAAAAATACATTAAGAGACTTGACATCTCAAACAGAAGGATCGCTTGGCCCAGGTTATAAAATACACATGCATTGCTTCTGGCAGTACTGCAAGGCCTGCAACACAAAGGAGTGGGGAACACTATTTTTCAGAAATATTTTTGAAAATAAATTGATTGTTGCCTACAGCTCAAAAAATCTGAGGTACGCGCAGAGACTGGGACCTCTACACAGCTCAGCTCCATAGACTTAAGCTTCTTTACCATGGTCATCTGGGGCATCACACTGCTCCAGATGCATATTTTCCATTTCCAGCACCATCTCCACTAACTCAGGCATCTTTTTGGCATACTCTCTTGATTGGTGTAGACATGCTTCGTGCTCAAAACTATAAATCAGTTCCAAAACCAGACAGATCCTGGAGTCACCTCAGCATTGCATCTACAGCTGATGCCCACAAATTCCATTTAAAATGGGAGCCAGGGTCACCGCCTGTCCTGATCTGCTTCCCCATTGTATCTCTTCTGCAACAGCTGGTAGATGTGCTCATCCCTTGGCACCTAGCAGATAACTTTCTTTCATTTTGCATTGAATTGCTCTAACTCTGCCCTCTTCTTTATTCTGTGACTCATTAGGAGAGTCTCAAATACCACTTTAATTGTCTGGACCTTTACAGTCTGTAGAACAGAGATCCTGGTTCTGAAATTATACCAATCCTCAGAGTGTCCTACTGTAATCCAGTTTGGATCGCATCCTGAAGTAAAGGTATCTGATTTTGTCAACTGTGGTGTTCAGTAAAGGGACATGGCCAGCAGCAACTGTTTTCCTGCAGTGTTTCCTTAGACTTTTGCTTTCTTTTCTTTTGCTACATTTACAGCATGTCAGAGAGACTATCAAAAATAAAATCTTCCATGAGATGATGGTCACTTGACAATGAAACCTGAAGTTTCTTAAGAGTGGTTCAAAAGCATACAGACTGCACAGACTGTTTCAGGGTCATAAGAAGAGGTGAATGTAACATGTCCAAAGGTAGACAAAGCCATAGAGTGCATCCAAACCTGATCCCACCAGCAGAAATGAGAAATGGCACAGTCAACCGGTAATCACTCAGTGACCAGCCATTTAAAAGTCTTTCGTGAAGTCTTCTTAGGAGAGCCTGACCATCTTTCCTTATTTGACAAAAAAATAAAAAATAAAAAATAATTAAAAAAAAAATCCAACAGAGGATAATTAAATCACAGATGCTGTTGGCCAACCATAATCACATATGCTTTATGTATACAAGAGATCATAGGAAACAATATACCGAGGGCCATCTTGTGTAATTGTAATTTCAGTTGAAAAACTCCAGAAATACAGAATGTATGATACGTCAAAAAAAAAAAGAGATGAAGAGGCAAGCTTAAAATATGCACTTGGCGCAATTTTCATATCATGTGCTTTCACTCTTTCTGAGCGCTACAGACTGTCTGCCAAGATGTGCACAACTCCTCTGGCAATGAACAGGTAAGAAAGAATAGCATCAAAATCCATCATCTTCTTTAAGGAATTCCTTCCAGGTACTTGGGAAACAGCTCTGAGTGGCCTTCCTGCTATGGCTAAGTCACTGAGCAGCTTTGGCCATCATTTGTATAACACAGAACACCTCAAATCAGCACCTTTCTTCTGCCATGTTGAATAGGCATGTCCCTGACTTTGCCTCACAAAACATCCACCCTTCACCCTCTTACTCATTCCTTGCCACAATACAAAGCAATTCTATTTTTAAAGCAGAGAGAAGCGTCAAGAGAGACTGTCAGAGGTGGCGTGCCACTGAACTGACCTAACATCATTCGTACACATTTAAGAAAACAATTATCTTCAAGGGTCTTTGCTTTCTCAAAATAGGAGATTGCAGCCAGTAAGATATCTTTTATGAAAAACAGTGAGAAATGAATGAAGGGGTGAAAATTCACAGTTATTGGTGAAAAAACAGACACTAGGTTTGCTGCTGCCAAAGGTGGGGGGTGGAAATGAGGGGGGAGAAAAGATGGAAAATGCTGGGCTCAGAGTTGAGGGTTTTTTTTATTATTATTATTTATATGAGCTCTAAGTGAGAAATCACTGCTATTATTTTGAACAGTCTGTTGGCAACTTTTCAAAGCTGCTGGTAAATATTTCAAAACCGGTTT
Source organism: Lagopus leucura (assembly GCF_019238085.1). Lineage (NCBI taxonomy): Eukaryota > Metazoa > Chordata > Aves > Galliformes > Phasianidae > Lagopus > Lagopus leucura. The sequence continues at coordinate 78,902,025 of NW_024962252.1, read as the reverse complement.
GAATAAAGTAATGCAGATTTAAATTTAGCCTTTTGTTGTTTTGATCCTGCCAATCTTTTTTGTTCCAATTGTCTCTGCATGTAAGAGCACCATCATTCAGGTCTGCATCTGTGGCCGTACTCATTTATCTTGCTTTGAAACAAAAATTCCATTTTTGGAGAATGGGCAACAAAACATTGCAGCACTGATCTTGTAAAGACTCACACAAGCAACTCTATTTAAATAAAAATTTTCAGTACTGCACTAATCACGCCCATGAGTAAAACGCAGAGGGACAGACTGTGACTTCACATTCAAGAAATGAATTGAAGGAAAAGTACAAGAAGGATCTTACCAAAGCAAGCTTTTCCCCACAGCATCCTCATGGCACAAGGGCCCACATTCACAGAATCACAGAATCACAGAATCACAGAATCACAGAATCACAGA